>NW_015506068.1:208783-263016 GCF_001515645.1 Sinocyclocheilus grahami
AATCTAAATGAGAAATGAAAAAAAATTCAACCCATCAATATGTACAATACATATGTTTTGCACCACAATACTCTGAAGTAATTGACCCATAAGGAATCCATAATTTTGCTGAAGGAAGTGCCTCTGTCTCTGCACTTACTCCCAATTTCTCTCAACATGGGACAGAAGAGGTGTCAGCGAATAAATGAGAAAAACAAAGTAACTGCCGTTACTTATTTGAAAAAGTAATTTAGATATTTTCTTGAAAATTTAAAAGTAATGCATTACTTTAGTTACTTGAAAAAAGTAATCTGATTACGTAACTCGCATTACTTGTAATTACTTGTAACTGGTCACAAAGTTTTATTTTAAATTTTAGTATGGTATAAAGTAATTTTTACTAATACAATCTCTCAAATAATATGAGGTCATAAATCTGCATGCATAATACTTAAAAGAATAAATACGGTTAAAAATAGATGTAGATGCAGATGCATATCACACCAAAGTGAAAAACCAACACTATCAAGTGTTTCACAGATTGTAATGTACATTATTATGATTAAATTAGCTTTAGCCATTTCTGAAGTTGTTCTAACTTGGTTGTCTACAGAGAGACATCAAAAGAAACCTGGGGGCAGAATGAGGCAGATGGGAAGAGGCGATTTAGGGCTTGGAGGGCAGATGGGGTCCCTGGAAGGATGGCTGCCCAGATCCACATGCTAACAACATCTGAGCTCTTAACATTTTTTCAAGAACTATTTCAAACATTGAATCTGTGCTAAATATACCCCCATCCCATTAATCCAAAGCTAAAGTGTTTATCCTCAGTCTGAACTGCTCATCATGAATGGAGTTTTCTAAAAGAGCATCTTGTATCACACCTTCTGGTCAGAGAAATTATCGTTTTTGTGATTGGTTTGCTTCCTTTTATTAAATCAACAGGAATTCACAAGATAATAAGATTTCAATCAATCGTCTTCCTGGAAGATAGGCTTACATTTTTCATCTTCATGGTAGAAAGTCCAACCAACTGTGGATTGTATGTGTAATGATTCTGTAGTGGAAAAGGTTGACTGACAATCACTGTGTTTACAGAAATACTTGCACTCAGCTCCCTCACAGCTCCAATATGGCTTTTGCTCAATAAATGACGCTTGGATTTATAAAGGTTACATTAGACTTGTGCAGTAGCAGGTAAAATTAAGCTACAATTTTATGTCACAACTGCAAAGCTATAAAATTATCAGACCACTTGTCACATAAATGCCACCACAAAAAAAGGTGAAAACATAAAAGCAAATAAGTGAGTAATAAATCACTCTGGGTCAATTCCAGACATCACAATAATCCATTAACCAGAGCATCACACGGTAATGGCACAATTTAAAAGTGCTGGTATTAATTAGATTGTGCTTATATGATGGGCAGCCTGTCATCTACAATGGTGAGCCAGAGTTAGAACACTGATAAGAGGGTCCAAAGTAAATGAGAATGTTTAACTGCTCAGCGGGACTAGGGTCATTTTAATGCCACCGCTACCAAGAATCTGCAGCTGTGCAAAAAAATCAGACGGGTTTCTTGACGTGTCCCATTATGTGTTAAAAGGTCCAGAGATCCTTATTACTCAGTTGGGCACATCACTAAGCGACTAGGCACGGACTGAAATTAGTATTACTGGAAGCCAATAAAGTCGATGACTGAGGCAGACACACACAAACACACACACACACACACACACACACACACACACACAAACATAATCTATCCTCAAAGAGAAGGACCCCTCAAAGCAACCTTGCACTAGGCTGCTTAGATGAACCTTACTCAAGTTAATTAAAAATTTGCTCACAAACAATTGACCCTTTCTTTACAGTAAAGTAGTAATTAGTCTAAACAAATGAAGACTTTTATTTTCCTGTTATGCCTGTGGTTCTGTGAAATTTAATTTTGAGACCGGCAAGTAAATCAATTTTGCATACTATACTGAGCAATCCACATAGGATGCATAAATTACTTACATGTGCATTGTGCAAGTGCCGTGGTAATGTATTGTTTCTAAGCATCTGAATAGGAACGACAGTAAGGAATGTTACAGATAAGACACTTGTGTATTGGATATTATCTCAGTTTCTTGCATTTTCCTACTTAATTATTTCTTAATTTAATCTGCACAGCTAATCATGGGGTTTAATCTTGTAGCAGATGAATCACTCCTAGTATTTTCCCTCTTGTCAGTTTGAGGCAGGGAAAGGAGGCATTTCAGACATTATCTATGGGAGAAGATACTTCTGATATGCTTTCATCAAATAATCTCTCATGTCAAAATATTTAGCAGATTAAAAATATTCAGTTTCTTTCTTAATAAAAACTGATTTGGAGAAATTTAGCATTACATCACTTGCTCACCAATGGATCCTCTGCAGTGAATGGGTGCCGTAGGAATGAGAGTCCAATCAGCTGATCAAAACATCACAATAATACATAAGTAATCCACACAACTCCAGTCCATCAATTAATGTCTTGTGAGGTGAAAAGCCGCATGTTTGTAAGAAAAAAATCCATATTAAGATATTTCAAACTTTTGCTTCTGAGTCCTCAATCAGTAATATTGCAGTGAAAAATATATCTCCAGTGAAAATGTCTCGTCTGAATCAGGAGAGAAATACACACAGATCAGTTTACACAAGTACCATTTACAAGAGAAAACAGCTAAAGCCATTCTAAAAAATGTTGGTGGATTTTGATGTGAGTAGACAACATGGGGTAGACTTTTTCACTGGATGAAGCATTATTATGGCGAATGGACTTTTAAAGTTTAAAGTTAAAACACCTCGATGGATTTGTTTCTTACATGCAGCTTTTGACTTCACACATAGAGTTGTGTTGATTACTTGTGGATTATTGTAATGTTTTTATCATCCATTTGAACTCTCATTCTGACGGCACCCATTCACTGCAGAGAATCCATTGGTGAGCAAGTGATGTAATGCTAAATTTCTCCAAATCTCTTCTGATGAAGAAACAAACTCATCTACATCTTGGATGTACAGAAAGGATGAACATATACCGTTTTGTAGATAGAGGAGCCTGCCGTCCGACGCCCCGCTTGGTTTGATTTTGAGTGCATATGTCTATATGTTGCATACCTCATTTTTGCACCTTTGGTTGTAATGACACAAATGGTAATGTGATATAAATATGGAGGTGTCCATGAGGGGGCAACCTGCTCCATATAAAATAAAAGCTATTTTCTCCCTTTTTATCTTTTTCTAGAAGAGTGATATGTCTGGAGACTTCATTTCATGTGAGTGTGTATTATTTTAATGACAGTTTTTCAAAAGAACTGTATGTGTAAAACTTTTTCATTAGCAAAAAAACGACTGCTTGCACCTTTAAGAGAGCAAAGCGCGTGACGCCCCTCTGAAATGTCTCGGTAAACTTGGAAATGGACTTTTCTCATTACCCCGAGGGATTGAGATGGCCATGCTGACGGACTGTATATATAAAGGAGAACAGCATGAATCTACTTATGCTCAACTGTGGACGCAAAGCGAGCGGACCTGTGACGTTTAATTGCAACCTTTACGCAAAGGCGCTCTTCTAGATTTCTGCCTCAAGTAGATTGCTTTACCAGAAAAGATTGG
The DNA here is from genome assembly GCF_001515645.1 of Sinocyclocheilus grahami. Classification (NCBI taxonomy): domain Eukaryota; kingdom Metazoa; phylum Chordata; class Actinopteri; order Cypriniformes; family Cyprinidae; genus Sinocyclocheilus; species Sinocyclocheilus grahami. Next base: position 212,410 of record NW_015506068.1, read on the forward strand.
AATATTTCGAAAATTATTAAATAATAAGAACACGTATACAACACACATTAATTTTACACTTATTTATGTGTGTGTTTTAATTAATATCATTATTTTTAAACAGACATTATTTTTACAGTACGCAAATTCTGTGTCTGTTAGTATAAAAACACCTGTCTTGAACTTTCAAGAAGCTCCCTAGTGATGATTTTATGATTTTTTTCCCCCTGGTCTTTTTTTATCCCAATGCCCGCCCTAATTACTGTCATGGAATCGTTTGGGTCTTTTGTCACCGAGTCTACCGACATCACCACACCGGACGATCCGTTCTCGGGTCCCCTCAAGTCTGTTGCGCCCTGGAATTACACTTTCCTCGCCTGTCTGATGTTCATAGTGACTTCACTGTCTTTAACAGAGAACTTCACCGTTATGCTTGTGACGTTTAGATTCAAACATTTAAGGAAACCGTTGAATTACATTATTGTTAATTTATCTGTTGCTGATTTTCTAGTTTCACTGACAGGAGGCACTATAAGTTTTCTAACTAATGCACGAGGCTACTTCTTCCTGGGCGTCTGGGCGTGTGTGCTGGAGGGATTCGCTGTCACTTTTTTCGGTGAGTTATTATATAACTATACCAAAAGGTGTAACATGTATTACTTTAAACTAAGTAGTTACTAGTTATGTTACAGTTTATTATATTTATTTGTTAGTACTTATTCCTCTGCTACTAGCCATTCCCAGTGACAATTCCATTGTTAGTGGTAACAAATTGCACATTTTTGTCATTTAGTTCTATTGTAGTATGTGTTCCACTTGTTGCTGGCCTTTTCTAGTTTTATTCTTTAAATAATAGTATTATTTCTTAGTTACTACCTACCAGGATTTATCCCAGTATATTTATTAGTAACATTCAATATGAAAAATCAGTGGAGGAAAATTAGTAGACTATGTTAAAAACAGTGACTAACGCTATAGATATGATTCCCTATTGAATTTCTTTCTTTATTTTGGAAGATTATATAGTTCTATTGGCATGTTGTTGTTGTTTTTGTACAACACATATCATGGTTAAAATAAGGTTACTATAGTAAAACAATGGTAAATCTGTGGTTACTGAGGTTTTACAGCAAATACTTAAACTATAGTTACTGTAGTAAATCATGATCAATTTTCATCCATTTTCATCCATCCATCCATTACAATACCATCATAAGTGTAGTAATTAGAGTACTAGTTTAGTTTTACTGAGTAAATGTTAAAACAAAATAGAAGAGTTTATGCAAAGCCCTGATTCTGTGCATATTGTCTTTGTTTTACTAATCAGCCCTTTTCTTCTACATAAGAAAAAAAAATCTTGCTTTGGTAAATCATAAGTATGACATGAAAAGTAGAAATTATGAGCTCCAGTCTACTTTTGAGATATAAAGTTGAAATTACGACAAAAGTCAACTTTTTATCTAATCATTTTGACATTTTATAACTGTGATTCACCCAAGCATGATTTTTTTTTCTTATGTGGTGGATAAATGGCTTCCACAGTTACCTGCAATCAGGTAATCAGGGTTTTATTTGAGCTTGAGGAGTTGCCCCCTCCCTGCTGTTCTTCTCTTCTCATGGGCCACTTCTCATCTGACACGTGACTAGTAAGCGACATTAATAAAAGACTCTTCATCTCCACCCTGGACTCCCTGTCTCTTCATTCCTGATCCAACACATCCAGTAGTTGTTCTTGTTTCCCATGATGCTCATTGCTTTTAATGTAAAATAATAGATTTTCTGAAAATCAAGCTGAAATCTAATGAATTCAGTTTAAGTCAAATTTACACAGAACTTCTGTTTCCATCTCTTGTTAAATGTCAGTACAGGTACATATTATATTACTGACACAGTACAGTAATGATGGGTGTACCTTCTTGGTTTCTAGGGATTGTGGCTTTGTGGTCTTTAGCAATCTTGGCATTTGAGCGCTATTTTGTGATCTGTCGTCCTCTGAAAAATGTCCGGATGGGAGGCAAGCACGCAGCGATGGGTCTTGTTTTTGTCTGGACCTTCTCATGTTACACAGAACTTCTGTTTCCATCTCTTGTTAAATGTCAGTACAGGTACATATTATATTACTGACACAGTACAGTAATGATGGGTGTACCTTCTTGGTTTCTAGGGATTGTGGCTTTGTGGTCTTTAGCAATCTTGGCATTTGAGCGTTATTTTGTGATCTGTCGTCCTCTGAAAAATGTCCGGATGGGAGGCAAGCACGCAGCGATGGGTCTTGTTTTTGTCTGGACCTTCTCATTCATCTGGACAATCCCTCCAGTTCTTGGCTGGAACAGTTATACAGTCAGCAAAATTGGCACCACCTGTGAACCCAACTGGTGAGCTCAAATTACTATTTCACTGAATGTACCCTCCTTCCTTCAGTTACTCACTCTGTTTATCCAATATTTGTTTTTCAATCTCTGTGTTTCTCTGGCATGGACATGTACACTCTAAAAAATGCTGGGTTGTTTCAACCCAATGTTGGGTCAAATATGGACTAACCCAACTGTTGGGTTAAATTTTGGTTACATTTTTAAATTAGCTTTTTAACCCAACAGTTGGGTTAGTCCATATTTGACCCAACATTGGGTTGAAACAACCCAGCATTTTTTAGAGTGTATTAACAGAACAACATCCACAGTTATATATAATGTGCCTTGCACATGTTCCTTAAAGTGGCATAATTTGGAGACAGACAAGGAGTTCAAGTCAAGGCTTCTTCCTGAGTGTTATATTGTGACAGAAAAAAAGAAACCACTTATAAACCCAAGGCTGATGCCATGCAGCCATCAGTTGAAAAATTGCCTTCAAGAGACTGGCACAAAACATTTGTGGCTGTGGCTTAGCCTTGGCCTTGGAACACAAACAGTGCAAAAACATGTAAATAGGGAATGCACAGTGACACAGAGAAGACCAAGGATGGGGAATATTTTTACCATTGCGGGGCATAGTTGCATCCGTGTTGATGTTCAGTAGAGTAATGCAGATGAGATCTCTGACAGCAAAACTGTAAGCTTGTAAATTTTGGTGTCTATTTAGTCTCAGTTATCCACATTTTGACACTGCCTTGAGCTTACAGGTGCTTACTACTCAATTGTTCTGTTGCAATGTTTGTTTGGACTGAACAAAGCACATCACAAAGCACACAAAGCATATTATGCAAGTGTAAAACGTGCATGTGATCTTACTGTTAAAGATTAGTGCAGAATTATCCACACTAAAGTTTGTGCTCAAATGGTATGTTCAAGTCCTCCTGGGAAGTTTGTATTTATTAGTTGGGAAGTCGTAATTGTGAACTCAATTGCATTCAAGTCACTTTTGTTGGAGCAAGATGGCGATGTATTTCTACAAAAAAATGAACTCTTCTTCTATTAAATGATGAATAAGGAATGTGCATCAGGTGTGTTTTTGCTTTTTTACCTTTTTATTTAATTTATGAAGATGCTGTAAATTGAATCATTATAAATTCTATCATAATTGTACTGTACCATAATATTTTGTGCATGCAACTTTGCTAGTTTCATTGTAAATTTAAAAAAGTTAATTTCAACAATACAGATGCTGCATCCATTGCGGCTGACAAAAAGCTAATTTAAAAATGTAACCAAAATTTAACCCAACAGTTGGGTTAGTCCATATTTGACCCAACATTGGGTTGAAACAACCCAGCATTTTTTAGAGTGTATTAACAGAACAACATCCACAGTTATATATAATGTGCCTTGCACATGTTCCTTAAAGTGGCATAATTTGGAGACAGACAAGGAGTTCAAGTCAAGGCTTCTTCCTGAGTGTTATATTGTGACAGAAAAAAAGAAACCACTTATAAACCCAAGGCTGATGCCATGCAGCCATCAGTTGAAAAATTGCCTTCAAGAGACTGGCACAAAACATTTGTGGCTGTGGCTTAGCCTTGGCCTTGGAACACAAACAGTGCAAAAACATGTAAATAGGGAATGCACAGTGACACAGAGAAGACCAAGGATGGGGAATATTTTTACCATTGCGGGGCATAGTTGCATCCGTGTTGATGTTCAGTAGAGTAATGCAGATGAGATCTCTGACAGCAAAACTGTAAGCTTGTAAATTTTGGTGTCTATTTAGTCTCAGTTATCCACATTTTGACACTGCCTTGAGCTTACAGGTGCTTACTACTCAATTGTTCTGTTGCAATGTTTGTTTGGACTGAACAAAGCACATCACAAAGCACACAAAGCATATTATGCAAGTGTAAAACGTGCATGTGATCTTACTGTTAAAGATTAGTGCAGAATTATCCACACTAAAGTTTGTGCTCAAATGGTATGTTCAAGTCCTCCTGGGAAGTTTGTATTTATTAGTTGGGAAGTCGTAATTGTGAACTCAATTGCATTCAAGTCACTTTTGTTGGAGCAAGATGGCGATGTATTTCTACAAAAAAATGAACTCTTCTTCTATTAAATGATGAATAAGGAATGTGCATCAGGTGTGTTTTTGCTTTTTTACCTTTTTATTTAATTTATGAAGATGCTGTAAATTGAATCATTATAAATTCTATCATAATTGTACTGTACCATAATATTTTGTGCATGCAACTTTGCTAGTTTCATTGTAAATTTAAAAAAGTTAATTTCAACAATACAGATGCTGCATCCATTGCGGCTGACATGTTTTCTCACTGACACACCCCCAACTTGGAAATTTGGGGTTTAAAGAAAAGTTTTCCACTCGTAATTATGACTTTGTGGTGGCACTCATGTACTTTTAACTCGTAAATGTGATTTTTCCAACATGGCTTGAACACACCAAAAGTACCTGCAAGATGACATGTAGGAAAGATAAGAGGAGGTCTGAAGTCTCTGTTTTCTTTCTTTAAGGTACTCGACTGATTACTACGACCACACCTACATCATCACCTTTTTCATTACGTGTTTTATCCTTCCTCTTGGTGTGATCATTATCTCCTATGGTAAACTTATGCAGAAGCTCAGAAAGGTTGGTAATATACTGTACTCTTGTCTTGATTTTCATTACTTGCTTTATAGCAGATCATTAGATATAAATAAATAAAGAGCAAAATACTGAATAAAACTGGTCAAACAGCTAAAAAGCTTTTGTTTGGTTGTGTATTGTACATTAACATTGAATGTTAATTTAGTCTTTGACTGCATTTGACCTTAGAACTCTAATATGTTTAATAGGTATCGAACACTCATGGAAGGCTGGGTAATGCGCGTAAGCCTGACCGAGAGGTGGCGAGGATGGTCATTGTAATGATAGTTGCATTCATGGTTGGATGGACGCCTTATGCAGCATTCTCTATCACTGTCACTGCCTGTCCCACAATTCATATTGATCCTCGCCTGGGCTCCATACCGGCCTTCTTCTCAAAGACTGCAGCTGTATACAATCCCATCATCTATGTCTTTATGAATAAGCAGGTACGTCTTTGCCATTTGTCTTCCTTATCTGTCATTTTCGGATTACTTACACATTTTACAAAAATAAAATGCTTATAAGTTTGGACAGATACTTATAAGCTTAATACCTATAAGCTGAGAATAGAAAATTATAGGGTTTTATATTTGATGTATTAAGAATCGATTTGTAGTGTTTTTATGCTATCAATCAATGAAAGACAGAAAAGCAACAAGGAGTGAAGACATTAAACAACAAACTCATCTTTTTTTTTGCGGTAAACATCATTTAATAATTATTGCACTATATGGGAAATGGTTATAGCTATCTTGTCAGAATTGACTGTGCTCTACTAGAAACACCATTGCATGAGCAGGTGGTCTGAACTTCTACAATTCTTTCTTTTATCATATGTCAGGGATAAATCACAGACATCTGATGATCTTTACGCTGACAGTTTTGGTTGAGGGGATTCCATTTTCTTAGTTCAAAAATATATGAAATATTCATATTTAATGTTAAAATTCACAGAGGTTGAGTGATCCATATATACCCAATGAAAACTTCCTTGTATCTATCGAGTTACAAATCCACCTCAGGAAATGTTTGGGTTCCTTTAGCTTTCCTAAGGGGAGGATTTAGGCCCTACAATTCAGTTGCTTCAATTGCTTTGTCGTCCTGGGCAAACAATGGTTTAAACCTCTGACTATTTCCATTTTAAAGATATTCTGTAGTTACGCATTATGAGCGATACTGTGTGCACAGTTGCTCCACGATATCTCATTCTTTTTTATTTATTTATTTTTTTGACATACATTAAGCCACATACATTAAGCTCGGAGAGGGAAATTTCTCCTCAGTGTCCCTGTAGTGTGTCGTTTGATGTAAAGTGCGAAGCAGTGATCTTTTGTAGTCATGTGACTCTGATGACCACCCCTAGGATGTGGGTCCCAGGTGGTTTAGAGCGGAGGCTCCTGGACCCCTTGAGCTGTGCACATCTTCCAGAACTAACCCAGTTCCTTCCCAGCTGTTCCCAGAATAAATTCAGGTCAAGGGTCACAGGGTCTCACATTTCTTTGACATGAGAGAGAGAGACAGACTACATTATAGAGACACGAGTACAAACACTCGAGAGTGAGAATAGGGATGTTTTCTTTAACCATATAGCATCTGTAATGCTGCATTGTATTTGGATATCACAAGAGCTCTTGAGTACATGGAGAATCCTACAAAAATGAACATGTCATATACGGGCTGTATATAGACATGTTTTGTTGAAGTTTGCTGTTATTTGGTGTATTCAGTAAGAATGCAAAGCTGATTGTCAGTCTTTTCTGAAATGGATTGAATATAGATTTGATAGATCTGAAATAGAACATATATACTGCTCAGTTGCCTTGGTAGAATATATAATATGCTGCTCAGTTTGCTAACATTAGTTCATGCATTAGGTAACATGAACTAACAATGAACAATATTTTTTCAGCATATAATGTTAATTTATGAAAATACAATTGTTTGTATTTGTTTATAAGACATTAATGTTAATACATGTAAAAATTGTCAATTAAATATTAAAATGTATTAGTTGTAAAAGAACATTAACTTTCACTAATACATGCTGTACATGCTCATTTTTAGTTCATAATATCTAATTAACTAATATTAACAAAATGAACATTTTTGTAAAGTGTTATCATGTGCTTATCATCTAACACTTCAACAGCTTATGTTATTGTATAAGCAGTTAAAGTTTACTGTAACTTTTCCATTTCAGATCAGTGCAGTTTGTCTTTGTACGTTCTGCTTGTGTTATTCTGTAAATGTATACCGACCGTAGTTTCTCTGCATTATAAATTTGACAGAGAGAGTAGCTGGTATTATAATTACCCAGGGTACCTCATTTTCCAAAACCTTGAGGAAATTAATATATTTACGCTCATGACCTTATCTGCTTTAATTAAGGTCAAAATGTCCTTGTTTTTACATAGAATACATCTTGCTTAATGACCTTTTCCTCGTTTCGATGCAGAGGTTGTGCAAATGTTTAACTACTGAAAACAAATCTCTACTTGGTGGTTTAGAGACTGGAAATATTAATGAAATATATTCTTTTGTGTTTTGAGCATACTCTTATAATTAAAACCCTCATTTGATTTTATTTGTGTGTGTGTGTATGTGTGGGAGAGTGATTTCCTTGATAGCACTTTAGGAAATTCAATGGAACGACTATGATCTGTATTCACACTGAAACTAACACTCTTTCTCTCAGTTCAGGAAGTGTCTGATCCAGATGTTTAAAGGAAATGTCACCAATTTGGACTCCACTAATCTGAACCAGACATCAGACAAAGGAGCCATCACTGCCACAGCTGAGAGTAACCTTGAAGAGATGTCCACCATTGCTGCTCGCGTGCCCATGTGCAACATGGAGAAGCGTGAGGATGACGAGGAAGAGTCGGAGCAAAGTGGGAATGAAGGTCCGAAGCAGCTCTCTTTATCAGATAGTCGAGTGTGTCCTTTGTAGAAAAGGGGTAGTCTGACTTAATAAATGTATACCTTTAGTCTAACCTGTTGTCTAACTAAAGCGTAGATCATGCAGTCGTTACCACTATTGGAATGAATATGTTAGAATGTATTGTTTGCATTTTCATGTTCTTTGTTGTTGTTTGTATTTCTTTATGTTGTGGCAATTTGCAGTCTCTGTGTATCTGTGTACTTGTCAGTATTGCATTATTACCTTACATAAACATGAAGGAGGCAGGCGATACATTTCCATTCAGTCCTCTGAACGAATGCTATTTGTTTTTTATTTGCTATTTGGTTCGGTTTGATTTTGGTTCAAAAACCAATAGGCTGAATGGTTGTTGTGTTAAATCACAGGGGTCTCAAACGCTTTTATGAGACAAGCAAAAAGAAAAAGAAAAATAATAATACAAATAGTCGAACAGCAGAAATAAAATTAGCTGCTTTTGAAAATGTAAATAATCACCCGGCTACAGCTTGGGACACTTTCCCCACCCCTGGCCTCTTCTGATTGGGCTGCTGTTTTGAAATTGACATTGATGAGCTTCTCTTTGTCTTAAAATCTAAACCTGACCTAAGAAGGTCATTCTAGTACATGTTTACATAAAAAACAAATATAATATAATAATTTTAAATGTAAAAGCATGTCTACACATCTCTGGATATAACATGCTGCTGTATATGACACCATAACAATTAATTTAGTGAACTAACGGGTCAGACTGCTTTGGCAGTGTATCTGCTTTGCAATACAGTAATAAACCTGCATGGTTTATCCTCATCTGACAATTAAATTTCTTGTCTATTGTTGATTTTTCAGTCTTGTTTTGAGAGGTTTAATGAAGGAAGAGTGATCAAATTGTATTTATTTAGCAGTCTATATACACTTTGGTATATGAGTGCTTGTGAGTTTGAATGAACTGTCTGAATGTCTTATTAGGCCATAATGTTCGGTGTTTGCTCACAATTTCTGTCCAAACTGACTATTGATATCGATGTTTGTCTGTGGCATGCCATGTAATGTTTTACGTATGTATTTATTTGTCAATATCTTGGAGTCATTTAGATTTGGTGTCATATTTCAATTAATATGATTTTTCAAATTTATTTTTTAAAACATGTCAATGTTGTAGAACACTAATAAAACAACTTGCAATAACTTTCCAGAGTGGTCACTAAGTATTATAGTTCAAGACAGAGGCACATTGTGAATCAGAAATGAAAAAAATAATTACAACAGTAGTACTGTAGCAAATCCAGGGTGTTTATTGCATCACACAGAGAACCTGAAATAGCACAGAATCTTTTTAGATGAGAGTTGAGCACTGTAGGTTCTCTTAAGCTCAGAATCACTCTTTCAACATCAGCCTGGTAAATGAAAACATCTGAATTCAATTTTTCTTGGCCATGGTTTGTTAACACCCTAGGTAGCGAGAGGAACCAAGTATCAGATCACAGAAAAGAAAATTCATCAGCAGAGGACCCCCATGCTTGATCTCACCCATAAAGTGAAATATCAGAGGAGTATAACAGTTTAATAAACAGTTTTGCCTAAAGGAACAGTTCACCCAAAAATTAAAAATTGCAGAACATTTACTCTCCCTCAGGCTATCCAAGATGTTTAGCATTACATCACGTGCTCAACAATTGGTCTTCTGCAGTGAATGGGTGCTGTCAGAATGAGAGGTCAAACAGCTGATAAAAACAATCACAATAATCCACAAGTGATCCACACAACTCCAGTCCATCATTAAGTCCAGTCTATAATGATTATAGTATAATCCATAATAACACTTCCATCAGTGAAAAAATCCATCCCCTGTTGTCCTATTATCAAAACCCACCAACATATTTGTTCAGAGCTGTTTTATACTGTTTTTACTCTGTGCTTGATCTGTGACTATTTCTCTTCAGATTCAGACAAGACAACTTGTTCACTGGAGAAAGCAATAATATGGATAGAGGGCTCAGAAGCACCAGTTTGAATTTAAAAACGCCTTAATAATGGATTTGTTCATTACAAACATGCAGCTTTTTGCTTTATAAGATGTTAATAGATGGACTTGAGACGTTGAGATGTTAATGTAGATTACTTGTTGATTATTGTGATAATTGAATCAGCTGTTTGAACATCAGATGTTCTGATGGCACCCATTCTTTGTTTTGGAAACAATGGTGAGCAAGTGATGTAATGCTAAATTTCTCAAAATCTGTTCCAATGATGCAAGAAACTCATCTACATCTTGGATGGCCTGAGGGTGAGTACATTTCCAGCAAATTTTGAGTGAACCATTCCTTTAAATCCTACGTTACCTATTCAGCAACAAAGACAACGTTTTCTTCAAACTTGACAATTACAAAGGCCTCAAGATTAAAGTAGATGGGTTTAAAAGATGAAAAACCTCAATTTTTTTGTGCTTTTGTGCCCTTGATGTGTATCTTTGATACAGTCATTAAAACAACACATGCAGTGTGAATACATCAGGCCCTATAGCATACATTTTTATGTGACATAGACATCATAAACATTCATGTCACTATCCTCAGGGGATAGTTTGAGTGTGTGTTAACCATTAACGGAAAGAGACAGAAGATATATATCAACCTAGTTTTATTTTTATTTTTTTAACAATGCTGTGCAATAGCATGAACATTAGGTCAGATCTTATCACTGTGAAATTAAGAGTTTACCCATAATGCAAAAGTTTTAGGTTTTTATACTGAAAGATCTATAGCTTTAGTCATACTTATGAATGTGCCTGGCAATTTTTTTTTTTAAACATATATGGTTGGATTCTCATTGCAGCTTTACAAGCATAAAATGATTCTTCGATTACTTTAATTATTTTTAACAAAATCTTTGCCAGACCAGATTTGACTGATAGTGATGCTGTTCCCTTTGTTAGAATATCATGCAAACCACATAAATACACTATGAATGGAAATACATGTCTGGCTACATTACTCTTGAAAAATCTCTTTGTTCACCTTTTTTGTCTCAGTTTTGGTTATACATTATTTTTTGCTTGGAATGTTGAATTTTGTCCATGTCTTTGTCTCATTTCTATGTTAATTTTCAGAGCTTGTATTCTACTGTGAAGGCTTCAGATTGGTATGAATTTCAAGATTTCTTGCTATAGAATTCTGCAGTGCCTGAGGTGCTCTGTGGCTAGAATTCATCAGGCATGCTGAACTTTTTTGGTGGGCACTACTAATAGGAAATCTCCACAGCAATGTGATAAGAACAGGCTTAGCTTGCTCACGAGGTCAACATGTTTACACAAACAGCAATAGGGCTCACTTGAAATGAATTACTTTCTGCAGTTTTGTCTCATTAGAAGGTACTGGAATGTCATATATGTGTATTTTTTTTCATGCTATGTTATTTGTCATTTTGCTGCATTTCACACACAGTCTACTTTGTTGAAATCATCAGTAAAAGGAAAACAGTATTTTCAAAAATGTCTGGGATTCTAAAATTGATTTGAGACTCACAAAAATGTCTGTTAACAGTCTAGATAGCATTTTACATGAGACTTCAGACTATATTGTCTACAAGCTGCTTTTTTTAAATAAAATTAAACAAAACTGTTTTGCCTAATAAGAAATTAAAAATAGCTCTCAAAGCAGAACAAATAAGATATTTAAAAATAAAGATTGGTTTATTTTTCTCTTTATGGTCTAAGAACCTCTTGTATGCACAGAAATAGCCCTTGGGGTCCCCACTTGAGGAAAAGCACATCTGTCCTATATAAACACTTTTTAATCTGTGCAGGAATGCCATATGAGGAAAATTAAACTTCAGATGTGCACAGATATATGACCATTCTAATCCATAAAAAAATAAAATGTGATCTTTAAACAAAAATGGCCACCCAGAGAAAATTCATTTAAAATGGATGCCCAGTTCAAAGTACATATTAATCAACAAAATAACAGTAATATTAATAGCCTTCTCTAAGGTAAGTTCTCTAAGGTAATTTTCACTCCAATTAAAACACACGCAAGATGCGCAGAGAGCTAGTCCCCGGTATGATAGAGAAACCTGAAAGTAGCGCCAGTTTCAGTGACAATGTGAATTGGTGGGTTTTTGTTAAATGTGAGCCAAAATCATCACAATTAAAAGAACCAAAGACTTAAACTACTTCAGTCTGTGTGCATTGAATTTATTTAATACACAAGTTTTACAATTTGAGATGAATTACTGAAATAAATAAACTTTCCACGACATTCTAATTTATTGAGATGCACCTGTAGCTGATCTTCATCTCACCCCTGATCTGCATTTGCTCAACAGCTGAAATGCAGGCTAATTAGATAACACTCAAAACAATCAGTGATGAATTAAGATTCACATAAAAATTATTCTGATAGTAGATTAATAAGCAGTGACTTTTTAACTTAGTAAACTTACTCAGTAAATTTACTGTTTTAACTTCTCATTGAACTTTGCTGAGGAAGTCACAGAGGACATTGTTGGTGCTGTCAACTCAATTACCCCTCATCATAACTAAAAAATTAAAAAAGGAATAATGACAGTAGGCTACGTGTTGAAATGTGACCTGAATGGATGATGATGGGATAAGAAATTAATGCATCCTGACACCAGCAGTGTTATTTCTTTAACGATTTACTCAGTAATGAATCCATTCTCTACTTCAAAAGGAATGCAATTTACATAGCTGGTGTTTTTATTTTCTCTCTGCAATCCTCTGTTGGTCTTTCCTACACGGGACTTAAAAATCTTCTCCTCCTACTCACAATCTGGCCATTCCACTGTGGGATAATTAGCTCCAAATTGTGGACTTTAAAAATGTAGAAAGAAATGGGATGAGAATCCCGTGGAGATACAAGCAGGCATTGTAATGAGGTTAGCTGGGACGTGAATCAGCATTGGCATGCAGAGATCTGTGAATGAATGTCGACATGAGCCTGTGGTGCTGATGGTGCATATATCAACACCATCATCATTGAAGAGGTCATAGGATAGTCTTGGCTTCAAAAACGCTTCATAAATAAATAAACATTTTAAAATAGTCTTAAGGTGCCTACATCTAAAGGCAAGGTTGACATTTCTGTATGTTTCCTGACCTGGCATCGGTGATTTGGCAACTTGTTTGTAGTATTTGAAAGTCAGTGGCAGACCAAAGGGTGAGAGAACAACAAACACCAGTGGGATCAAAGCTAATTCATCAAAGTGTGTTGGTTGAGTAAATTAGTCTGGGACGGAAAGATAACTTCATATTATGTCGGTTCATTACTCTCTGCCTGCCAAGTCCTTACATAATTGCAAATTCTACCATTTTTTGCTTTATAACGATGCATGTATACCCCTCCTCCCACCCCTTTATCATTGCATATTTTTGCAGTAATTCTGGTTGTCCACCGGAATTTCATCCAATCTGACTGGACTTCCAGAAACCAAAGAGGTTAAGATTTTCTTCTTTAACAGACTGAGGTCATAAGCTAAAAAAACCCCACACAGACACCTACAGCTAAAACATATTTCACCATAACAGCATCAAATCTGTGTAAATATGTTTCTGATGTCCTAAGCAACAAATTAAGCCAAAAAGTTTCATATTAGGCATTAAAGTAAAAAAAAACTAAATAAATAAAGCAAAAAATCAAATAAAGTGAAAGTGTCCCATTTCATCGGATAATTTTCAGTTTAATTTTACTCTTACTTGTCATTGTTTTAATGCAACATTTATTATTATGTTTAGTTTTGGTTAGTTATAATTGTCATTTAATGTTAGTGCCAAATATAGTGCTTTATGGGATTGATAAAAACCCCATCAAATAATTGATTTGTATTTACTATTACAATCATTTTGATGATGATGATGATTATATTATTATTAAATATAATAATAATAGTTATTATTTAATAATTTGATTATTAGATCTAACAACAACAATAGAGGCAAGTAAAATAACATTTTAATTAAGGTTGTGTGAAGATAAATCATAAACAAGTTGTTCTTCATTGGACTCATCTCAACAACTCCCAACTAAATCTTCCATTTTTATTCACTATTAAAACAATTTTGATTATAATTATTTAAAACAGTCATTTTAATATTAACGTTAATACTAATGTTAATATTAATAATATTACATTAATTTAAGGTTTGAATGTGGCCTCTTTCTTGTTTTACTTATTTTGAGTCCACTAGAGTGCACTGTTACATCACACTCACCATATTCGTTTCAGCTCCATTCTGCAGCATGTCATAGTTGCACCGACTATCGGTCTCGAAATTGAATTAAAAATTACAGATCTCTTGCTCCTATTTGCCTCAGATGTTTATTATGGCCCAATAGGCCGTTACATGTTTGCACAAAAAGCATACAATTTTCAATTTCAATAACCACACACTGACTCCTGCTGTATGAATGCATCATTCACTAAATCATGAAATCAAAGCATTTCACTGCTTGTAGAGGAAAGGCTTGCTCAATACCTCACCATGACAGCCGTGAGATTCAGCTGCAGTTACCATTTATACTTCTTTTTTTTGAAAAAGCACTGCTGAAAAGGCAGTGCTCAAGCGTATATTCGGCACATAACGAAAAAGTGAGGAAATTCAACAGCATTTTACATCTAACAATCTAACACTACTGTGATAAATAATTCACAGATTAGAATCAAAGACAGTGACAAACTTTGATGCCCTAAATGAACATTAACAGATTCTGACAGTCAGTATTAACAGGGAGAAGAGAAGTCTTTCTCAGTGGGTTAGAGTGTCTATTTCACCTGTTTTGAAAATCAATCTGACCTACCTGCTCAAGATACCAGCAGTTAAAACTGTCATCCTTACAACACGAGTTGAGCATCTAATCAGGCAGGAGGGAAAAACTGTTGGGATGTGCTACCACTGCAATAAATGTAGGCTAATGAAAACATTCATAGTGCATCTTGTCATGCAGGAAATACCCATTGTGATGTGCTTACCCAAAACCCTATATTGTGTGGGTATACTAGGTTTTCAGTACACCTTGTCTGTGTAATTTGTGTGTTTGTGTGAAACTGAAAATGGAGAACAGGGGTGGGTGGCGGGGGCGACACAGAGCGATTCATGGCTTCGAGTCAAAACGCTGAGCCCTCAGGGATGGAACGGCCTCTCACGCCTCTCTGGTGCTGCTTAATCTTCGCTCAGCTCGTTCATAAGCTAACGTGCTGCAGGGTCACATGGTGCAGATGACCAAACGTGTCCCTAATGGTTTACATAAACTTCACAACTAATACAGGCAGTTGCTGTTTTTCTTGATAGCATGATTGAGTGCTTTTTAATGCTTGACGTAGCCGTTACCCAGTACCAGAATTGTATTTACACTAATTGAATGGTTTCATGTAGGTTAAGCAAAACAAATTTAGGCAAAATTACAATACAGATTGATTCCAATTACAGCATGTCAACACAAAATATAGTTGTTCAGCCCACAGACTTGACTTGAGGCATTATAATGCCTAACATTTATTTTCTACCCGCAAAATATGTAACTTTGAAATGTAGCATGAAACCATGGGATTTTTATAATACTATAATACCATGATATTGCTGACATAATTGATCCAAACAAACACGGATAAAGTGACTGTCAGAAAGGATTCAAACTTTATTGGTGTTATAAAACATGATCCGTGCAAACAGTAGCAGCAATAATGTTCATTGAGTACAACAGCACTTAAGAAGATGGGTAGAGTCACATAACCTGTCATTTAAGGACAATTATATGCTCATTTGAGCAGAATGATCATAAACTGCACTTAGATTGTATGGTTTATTCTGTTGTATCACTTTTATGTAGTAGGCTTAGAAATGGTTTAATAAGAAAAACTATTTTTCAGCTTCAACTCCTAAGTATTTTAAAGATTTTTCCTCTTTGTTTTAGATATAAATGTAATTATATTTGGTTAAATTCATGCTTAAAAATGCCAAATTGATTTTTTATTTTTTTATTTTTCATATGTGCATTACTGAAAAAGAAATGGTGGTGCAGTCATCATCTTCATAAAAAAAGTAATTTAGTCATATACATTTCAATTGAATTTCTAAACACATTTAAAACATATCAAAGGAGGCACATGGAGCTGTGCAGGGTACAACAGACAAAAAGGATGGGAAACACTGTGTTTACAATTTTATTTATTTATTTATTTTTTGTATATAGTTCTGTCTGCTGTAATGAGATCTGCCTGTGTTTGTGTGCAGGCTTTTCAACCCAGGCTGGCTACACGACCAGGAAAAACGAAAACACCTGGCTTCAGAATCTATCACAACAACTCTTTGGACATTTGCATTTATAGCAAATAATGAGCTTGACAATTCTGCCTTCTCTCTCTCTCTCTCTCTCTCTTTTTGGGTCTGGTAAAAAAAAGTGATTTCTAAATCCACTTTAGACCAGATAAGTGATACGAATAGCAGATAGTACTGCGTGCTTCTTGAGTGGATCATAATCCTGTTTTTTCCTGAACTGGCACTTAGACAGGCCCAGTCACACTGCATGTGGATTATCCAGACTTATGAGACACTGAAAGAATGTGGCCCACACGGTTTTAGATAAAAACCCTAGCGAGGAATCACTTTTTGAGGTTGGAGTAGAAGCCTATACATCGTGTCAAAACACATTAGCCTTAATAGAAGAAAAGGTCTGAAGTTCTCCACTAGGAATGTGAGAGAGAGAAAAAAATGGCTTGGGGATATAACGAGGAGGACGAGAACTAACAGAAACTGTATACAGCAGGAAGCAAACATATACAAATAACACATGATTGGGAACAGGTTGAGCCAAATCTCAATAGTACAGTGATAATGACCTCTGGTGTTGAGACGGTAACATTACATCTATGGCACTTTGCTAATGCTTTGATCTGTAGAACTTTTTGAAAGTGGTGTGGTTCATATTTTTGAACCCCTTTGATAATTTCAAAATCTGGTCAACAGTGGCTTTAGTTTTTATGTGCCAGAGGGAAACGTTATGGTCTGGAATAAGAATGAGGTGGAACTTTACTGCAATGTGATGAGCCTCCTGCATTTCCACAATGTTAAACAGTGCAAGAATGATTGTATACATTTAATTGAGCACTATATCCAGAACAAACCATTTATCCTGATTATTCGTTACATTAGGTGTTCATGAAATGTTATTCATCTATCAAAGCTAAATTGACTCCACAAACAATTCAGTGCCTGTTTTTCTAACTGATTACCAACTGATCCGATTACACTAATTCACTCATAAATATACTGCTGAAAGCATTAGTGAATGCCTGAATTTATGATTTGCCAAGCTGATATAACAGAGATGTTACACCAGTTCAGCGAGACCCCCTTCCTATAAACATTCTGAGCAGATGCATAAATCTGTTTGAAATTAAATCAAGAAACTTGGACGGGTGCCAGTGCACGCGTGTGCTGATGTTCCCATTATGTAATTGTTGAAGACTATTCTCTTACCGGCTGGTTCACAGTGCTCTAACAAAGGGTTAACACACTGATCAAAACCTAAAACTAGGCTTAAAGGAGAAATGTGTAATACAACATTTAAGGGAATATAGCCTAAAATAGCCCTAAGTAACAAAAAAACAAACAAATCACATGGACATTGTAAAAATGCTATTTCAAAGGTGTGAATAAAACAAATGTTCTTGGAGTGTATTTTACAAGAAAACACTTTTTTCATGTTTCTTTGTAATTTTTTGAAATTTATTAGCAATATCCGAGAAAGACGAGCGCGGACGAGCTAGAAAGACAGGTGCTGTTGTGCACAGAAAGTCCTTATTTGGGCACTAGTCCAGATTGATCAGCATTATAACGAATGTAAGAACAAATGTATATGTGTATCCGCACTTCTTGTTATAAATCCAACAGAATTGTTGTGCAAAAACCTTTTCTGAGCACATAAATACGCAGACTGTAAAAAGTTATTGAATAAGGCCAATTTCAAATAGGTTTTCCGAACACTCCCATTCGTCTGCCATTGGTCAGACAAAAAGATAGTCCCGCCCAGGATCACGTCATTAGTTAAAATTATGTTGCTTGTATGGTGGGTCTGCATGCTTCACAAACAGTGATATCACATGTTGCGATAAAGTCGCAGAGACACAGTGTTTACACAGTCTTTTCGGAGAAAACAACCATCAGATGGCTTACTAATAGCTGTCTCTGCCTATTAAGCTGACATAGGAGAAAGTAATTTAACATTGAAAAAACAGACTTAAGCTCTTACAAACCTCTGCTCTTGGGGCCATCTGAATGTCTGCAGCAATAAGAGGTGTGAAAACTGATGATACAGTAGATGTAAGACTGGATAAATCTCGCCCTGTGGCTGATATAAACTTAATCGTTCTCAGAAGAAAATGCACTGTGCTGTGAAATAATGATCAAGAAATGCTCCACTTCACTATAACAGGTTGTGAAAGCAATCATTGCCCTTTAGCATTAAACTCAGGTTATCACAGAGGAAATATGAGGGAGGGAATGCTGACTCGACAGCTTAGAATGAATTAGGGCCCGTTAGCTCTGTGGAAACCACTGAACTGAGTGTGATAACTTTTCTTTTGCTAATTTAAAGCCTATGAACAGGCTAAACTCAACCCTGGACTGAAGAAGTTAATGGGCCAGGCTAAAGGTAATCTGCCTTTGGGAAATCTGGCCTGAAAGTGTTCATTCTCTTGAGAAATAATTCCAAAGAAATATCAGTAAACCCTAAGGCAGAAGTCTTCAACCCCCTCCTAGGAGCTAAACTCTGCACGACAAGGTTTGGCTATGGGCCAGTTAGCCCCTGCTAGATGCTGTAAATACAATTTTCTGTATTGACAGTCATTCAAAAATAGCCATGTATGCTGATGAAATACTTTTTTTTTTCAATCAGAATTTTGACATAGATATTTTATTCAACTATAGTAGATGCTTTACCAGTATTTTTTTTAGAGCTTGAAATGGAATTAAGCTTTTCCCTGTCCACTGCATTTGATATTACAGGATATTTTTTAAACTCAATCGGTCAAAAAAATTGACAGACAGAGAGAGTTCCCCTTCAGGAACTCGAGCTGCGTGGAAGTCGCTTTGGGAACGCCCTTGCGTGACCGCGTTCTGAAGCACGTGTCAAATCCGTCCAATGGAGCAGCGAGACGTCACCAGCGGGGTGACGCAAGCACCAGAAAGCATAAAAGCGCATCCAGCAGAGCGCAAACCAGCTTCTGCTTTTCAATAGCGCTCTATGTATGTGTCTGTCTATTTACTGTTGTCTGTCTGCACAAGCACTCATATATATAAAACAATGAGAAAGTCTATGGCGAGCGAACGGCATTACAAACGCTGTGTTTCTCCCTGCCCACGATATCTGGCGGTGGGGGATACACACGATTTGTGTGTCGTTTGTTTAGGAGCGGAGCATGTACGGTCAGCTTTCGAGCAGCTGATTGTCATCACTGCGACTTACTCTCACTGCGCACGCTCCGCTCTCGCCTGGCTGTGTTTGATGAGAGCGGCCAGGCTCGCGGTTGCCGAGGCACAGCGCAGACTGTTGTCTTGGGGATCGCGGGTGGATTTAGTGGAGGGATCCGAGACGGGCTCGTCCTTTTCTCGGTCCTCATCCCAAACAGTTTCAGAGGCTGTTGGGCCTGATGGCAGCGGCGTCCAACGTGATACCTCTTGGCCTGCTGTACATGAGACCCTTGCAGGGGTGGCTCAGAACCAAAGGATTTTCCCAGAGGGGGAATCCGCTTTGCATGATCAAGGTCACGTGGCGATGCTTATGTGCCTTAGACATGTGGAAGAAACGTTGGTTCCTGGTTCAAGGCCCTTGTCAGGGGCTCCTTGTCGTCGCGTAATGCTAATGACGGATGCCTCTCTCACGGGCTGGGGAGCGGTCATGGGTGGGTCTGTGGGAAGGCCATCATCTCTTTTGGCACATCAACTGCCGAGAAATGCTGGCCGTGTTTCGAGCTCTGACACACTTCCTTCCAGACCTAAGGGGGCATCATGTGCTTGTCCGCACAGACAACACATCGATGGTCTCCTACATCAATCGGCAGTGGGGTCTGCGTTCGCGCCCCTTGTACAAGCTGGTGCGCCAGATCCTTCTGTGGGCTAAGGGGAAGCTCCTCTCTCTAAGAGCAGTTTATATCCCTGGGTATCTAAATCAGGGGCATCCAGCTCCTCTGGGGCTTGATGCCATGGTGCAGACGTGGCCGAGGCGTCGTCTGTGCGCTTTTCCCCCGATCGCTCTGCTCCCGGGAGTTCTGGAGAGGGTACGCCAGGATGGAGTCCGTTTGTTGCTAGTAGCCCCATTCTGGCCGGCCCATGTATGCTTCTCGGACTTGGTGTCCCTTCTCGATGGCTCTCCGCTGGAGATTCCGATCAGGAGGGACCTCTTCTTGGGTATTCTCGTTCCCAAAGCGACTTCGATGCAGCTCGAGTTCCTTAAGGGGAACGTCTCTAGGTTACGCATGTAACCATGGTTCCCCCGAGGGAACGAGACGCTGCGTCTCTTTGCCATACTCCCTGCATCCCTGCAGGCGCTACTTCATCGAAGCTGGTTTGCGCTTTGCTGGATGCGCTTTTATGCTTTCTGGTGCTTGCGTCACCCCGCTGGTGACGTCTCACTGCTCCATTGGATGGATTTGACACGTGCTTCAGAACGCGGTCACGCAAGAGCATTCCCAAAGCGACTTTGATGCAGCGTCTCGTTCCCTCGGGGAACCATGGCTACATACGTAACCTAGAGACGTTTCTGATTGGGTAAAAAATGAAGACAAATTTTTTTTTTTTACAGAGCCTAGGGCCATTGTTGCTATGTCTGATTATTCAAAGTGACTTTGAGCATAGGTTTTTTATTTTAATTAGTATTTTTTCAATATAGATGCTAAAAAATATGGGTAGTTGTGGGTTGCAATTATGTCTAGAATACACTTGTATTTGGGATTACTATTTGTTTTGCCACAATGGAACAATGAAGTATGACCGCTTCTCCATGATTTAGTGTGAAATAACTCCAAATTATGTTTCTCTGTCTCTGTCATGGCATCTGACAAGTTCTGCTCTATCTGTATGAATGAGAACTGTGAATGGGGCATCTTAGGCGAGAACTGCCTGTATTACTTTCAGCAGTTTTGCTTGTGGTCAAATGAGCAGAAGAAATAATTCATATACCACACAACTGTTTGATAATGCAGACATACTGATTCACCAGTACAAGAGAGAGATAAATATATTCATTGAATTAGTTTTGACAGTTTTGTTTGAATTAATTAAACATTGTAATTAATTTTGTAAAGTGCTGATCATATCAATGAAATAAAGGCAACTATATACTTCAAGCTAAGGTTTCATATTATTATATGTATAAAAAAATAAAATAAAAATTTAACGAAAATTACAGTAAAGACATTTATAATGCTACAAAAGATTACAAAATGTTACAAAATAATTTCTGAATGATCATGTGACACTGAAGACTGGAGTAATGGCTGCTTGTGGTGTATGAATTAGTGATGAAAAATAAGGAAATATTAGATGAAATGCTGCTGTTGATGTTTATTGAAGCTATTTCATTTTATTTTATTGAAGCTGTTGTTGTAAGCAAGAGTAGGAGGGTATCCACATTATGTGCTGTTTTACATTGTACAGTAATTGCTGTCACCTGTCATTTTAGCTTTCCTGTCTTTTGCTGTGAGTTTCTTTTATGCTGAACTATACACCCCCACCCCTGCTTTTGAGACATTGTTCCTCGCCATGAAATGACAGAATGAGGAGAAACATTTCCAAGCATCGATCCTGACATCATATCACATCAGTTTCCCTTTTGCAGTGAGCTGGTTGTTGTGAAATATTTGTGGAGCCAGTGTAGCGTTGTATGTAAACCGCTTCATAAGCTCATCGCTCCTGGGAGCTGGCCAGGGAATGAGGCAGGGTTAGTGCATGCTGTCATCGGGCACTGCGGCGGTGGTGGGTGGCACACAGCTCGACACTCAGGGCAATGCTGCCAGTCGACAGCAATGCCGGCACCAGACTCTCCTGAAACCTCCTGCCCTCTCCTGATTCATATTACTCAGAGGCCCAAGCGAGAGCCCTCGCTCTGTCATATCCTTACGTAAGTCCTGAGTTTTTTTACCCTACACATGTCAGAATTGGGCTTGAGGCTTTATCACATGGTGCTCTCGCACTCCACAGTCTATCCGCTCAGCCACGGGCTTCGAGCTCCAAAAACTTCAAACTTCACTGGAACTCCTGTCCCCCACAATGAAGGAAACTGCCAGGTGTGGTTCGAGCAGACAGACAGCAACAGGGATGCCGCTGACATTTTGTCAAGAGAGTGGTGCGACATCAAGTGCATGGCATGGACTCCAGGCTTTCCAAGAAGCTGCCAGGACGAGAGTGGGCGGCACTAGATTGCAAAGTGCCTGACAGCTTACTTTTGAGCCTCATGGGAGCTTACAATGTTAGAAACCGGTCTTGCCTTGTCGAGATGATGGCATTAGGAGAGTGCTGTAGGTGTTGATCGAGCAATGTTAGCCAACCTGGGCAGAGTTTTAAACGCCAATTCTCTCCCTTCTTTCACTCTCTTCTTGACAGGTCTCAAGCAGGGACAGGTCATAATTCATGCAGCTGTTGCCTCAGTTTCTTTCTGCTATTACAGTTGCACCCGACTTATTTCACTATACGGCTCATCGTTTGCCATCTGTTATGTGTCTTCACAGGAAATTACCTCATCTCTTGCACAAGCTAAACAATCAGCATATTTTAGGCTATTTAAAATAGGTACTTTTTGCCCTTTAACTTTTTCTTCAGCTAAATTATTTTTAAAATAATTCAAGTGCAATCACTGAAACAACAGTAAAACAATACTTGAATAATTACATGTTTTATATAAGTGCATAAAATGTTAAATAAATTATTAATACTTGCTATAATTAGTTATAATTAGGCCCAGGTTCAACTTAACAGAAGGCCTACAATTAAAGATTTATCAAACAAAATGAGGAACTGTCCCAGTGGACTACTTGCAGGCAATTAAAACTCAAAAAGCAGTGAGCAGTCTGAGTATGGTCTTTGCTGTCCAATCACTGCTTAGATCAGCAGCATAAACAGCATATCAAGCACTGTGCAAACCCATTTTTCTATGTGACTTGGTTCAAAACACTGGCAGCATCCAGATTATTATACGTATGGATTTGTTAGAGGTTATTTCAAGAAATACAAATAAAACAGTAATTGAATTCCTGTTATTAGTCAGTTTAATATAATATAATATAATATAATATAATATAATATAATATAATATAATATAATATAATATAATATAATATAATATAATATAATATAATATAATATAATATTCAACATAGTATGACCTAATTTTTCTGCATGAATTCTCCATTATAGATAAGATTGTGAATTTTGTTCGGTATGATAATGTGTCAGAGCAGTTGGCTTTGTTTATTTTGCCATTAAATTTACACAATTAATGTCTTGTCTGTTTTAATGTAGTGTTGTTTTTGTCCCAAGTCATGCTTCATACTGAATAATGATTTAAATCCCTTATAGGTTCACAATTCTCTGTTCTGTTCTCATGGGGTGATACACTAAAGGACATATTTAAATGTCTTCAGTGGGAGTGTTGCAGGAAGCCTGCACTGTCTATATTTGCATGAGCGAGCAGAGAACTTTTTGGACAGGAACAGCATTGCGTTTGACATGCAACCCTGAAAATGTTTTTATTCTGCAGCATTGTGGGAGGAACCTATTTGAATGCATCTTGTGTAATGTTTGATCTGACAGGCAACATGCTGATGTGCATGGATATGCAGTCAATTAGCTTTGGCACCAATGGACTTGCAGGTGCTTGATGAAGATAAATCAGAGAATACATGCTGTTTTCAACCACAAATAAGTTCTGGGATTTTTTTTTTTAGTTAACTTACCTTCTCAAAACTTCAATAGCCTACAGTCAAACATACAATGATCTACACACATTTTCAGCTCTCAAATATGCCAAGAAAACATCCATCAGTTTCAAAATGAATCTCTTACAATTAGATCTATGTGCCTGTTGGCAGTTAAATGTTGGAGAGAAGCAGTAAGCGGGTTTATTACGAAATTGCAGAATCCAGCCTCTAACAACCTGCTTGAAGAAGCGAATGCATTTAGAGTGCTCTGGTATAATCTATGCATCTTATTTGCCAGAAGTAAGTGGGCGAGCATGTGAAAATACAATTTCATGCCTCAAAGGAAATAACCTTTTGGTCAAAGTGACATGTCATATAAAAAAGAGATTGGGTTTGCTTACATGTGCAAAATAGCCTATGGAGATTAGTAGTATGATGTGCCTATGTGATGATTACATGCCACTGTGATTCAATGCAGGCTATATTTTCAAAGCATGTGAGATGTGCCACTTTCCAAGCCTGTTCCTTCCAATCACTATTGAACCATCACTGATAGGTTCTTCTCCTATGCGCACAGCGCAGAATGTGTCTGGGATGCAACCAGTAGTTTAGACAGACTGCTGTGGAGTAGTTGCGCATCACTGACGGATACCGGCGCCTGGAAAAACCGCTGAAAGTCACGTCTTTCTTTTCACAGAACTAAATGGCTCGGATTTACAACAGATACAGCATATGTAGATGAGTGATTCGATATTCTAAGAGTTTGAGAAATGCAAGCGATTGCGCGGCTTTAAATGTAAGTACGCAGTGAGTCATATGTCATACGTTTATGAATTCGAATGAAATATTTTGATGTATGAAAACATGCAATGTCGGGACTGTACGATGGATTGCAGGGTTATATTTAACATATCGTTTACGAAACATGTTTGTTGTTTAAATCACTTGATTTTGAAAACAGTTTAATTAGATAAACAGTTTAAAACCGGCTTCTTTTATATTCTAGAAGACGATTTGTGTTACTATAGCTAATAGATTGAAATTGTGTTTTATAATTAATGTGAATAGTTTTAATGTATATTGTGCTTGTGTTTATAACGGTTCCACTGATCGTCAAATTTAACCATTTCAGTCTTGAACTAGTTAAGGAACGCAACAAATATGACCATGATTTATTTCTACTCTAAATCCTGTCATAAATGATAAAATATCAATCCATAATAATGCTTTATAGCTATGAATGATAGCTATGTAAAAATTAGTTTGTGTGTGATGTGTGTGTGTGTGTGTGTGTGTGTGTTTATGTATATATATAACACACACATACACACACATGTGTGTGTGAAAATTACTGAAGATTGCATTAAATGTGCATTATGGGAGCATTATAAGTGAAATCACATGTGTCTGTTTTGTCTTTTGCTTGCACTTAGACTCACCATTACAGTGAATAATCATCATGATAATCATATCAGCTTCATTTTAAAACTGTCAAACTATTATTGATATTAATGCTGGCTTAAGAGACTTAATTCCATATTTTCTGCCCTGTGTCACAGGCCTCATTGCTTAATTTCATTAGAAGATTGCTTTGTAGTAATAAATAAATAAATAAATAAATAAACAACCCTGCTATGCACATATGAGTTATCGACATCCAAAAGTGATGTGCACTGGAACGAATACTGTGTCTGATTGAGTTGGCATAGAGTTACATTAAAGTCACAATATGTAATTGTTTTGCCACTGGAGGGCGCGTATTCAAAACAAACAAAGAAACAAAGGGTAGTTAGATGACGCCGTGACTGAGTGTGGAATCATGGGAGTTGTCATCTTCATCTCCACAGCCGATGCAATCCGATGGGACTCGGGCAGAAATTATGTTCATGGATGAGCTAATGTATTAAAGATTTATTAACATCGTAGTATGAAGCAGAGTGAGGCGGAAAGCCGTCGAAGCGAAACGAGGCCGCTGAACGAGCGTGACACATGGCTCGAAAGCAGCGGAGCTTTTATTATGCCACAGTCGACCGCTTCCGCTCCTTCCGGAAAGCAGCGGAAGTAAGCAGCGCTGTTTTATCATACTAGATACATTTGAACGTTCTGTTATAATGCTACTCTGTGCAGTCGTCACCTGTCTAATAAAATGCATAGCATATTAAAGCGTCTTTGGTGTTTCCATGTTTTCTACAAAACAAAACCGGAAATTGAGGGTGTATGACATCATTGGCAGGCGACACAATGACACTATGGTCCGTGTCACTAGTTAGAATTTCTTATTTCTCTGGATTTAAACATTCTTCGAAACATTTGGGATAATATAAGTACACAAGTCAGCAAAATATATAACACTGTTCTAGTGGTTTTTGGATATTTTAATAAACAAATCTTACATATTGTGCATTTTAGGCCCTTCAATTGAGATTATATTGACCTTCTCAAGTGACATGAAGGTTTATTGATAGCAATCACTGTTTGTTGCTATCTTTTACTATAGACTGTGGCCTGAAAAACTATGAGAAACTTTGCAGATTTCCATCTTGTGATTAGCTGAGGGCTTAAGGCTAAGCTGTCCATTGGTTTTCAAATCAGCATGTCTCATGTTCTCTGTTAGCTGGTAAATGATCAGTTGTGTCGAAAGCTGTTAATCTTTGGTGCCATGAGATGCCCAGATAATCGCTGTCAAATGCAGAATGATAATATTTACCCTGTAGGCTACATAAACTCTCTCTCTTCCACATCCATATTTTATTATTTACAATAATCTGATGAGATGAGATGTTTTCCCTGTTACATCATACACACAAATAAACAGCAAAAAAAATAAACAGATCTTTTCAATAAATTATAAGGCCAAGAAAGGCTTTAAAAAGTAAAATGGTTCGCGTTATTCTACTGTTTTGCTTCATGATTAATTCAGAAGGTTCTCATGGAGATATTTTTAAGTTAGTCAAAGAACAGTAATTGGACCTTGCTGTTGTGAGATACAGAAATCAATCATTCACTGACCTAGATTCTCGCTGAGATATCTAGTGTTTGAAGTCAATATAGCAAGAAGGTGTGTAATAAAGAAAATAGCTAAGGCTCTTTGCTTTGTAGATGGATGTAGCTTAGCACTGTCAGACCAGCCATCAGATTTCCTAATTATACTACCGTTCAAAAGTGAAAAGGGGATATTAAGATACGATAGATAGAAAAAAATACTTTTATTCAGCAAAAATAAGGCAATTAAAATGGTCAAAAGTGACAGTAAGGATATTTTAATTTTATAGAAGATTTACATTTTAAACAAATGCTGTTCTTTAAAGAATCCTAGAAATAACTGAGGCACAGTTGAAAAGAAAAGCAGCTTTCAGTAAAATATTAAATAAAAAATACTGTTTTCAGAATTGATAATAACAAGCAATGATTCTTGTGCACGAAATCCGCATAGAATGATTTATGAAGGATTATGTAACATTGAAGACTGGAGAAATTATTGTTGACAATTCAGCTTTGGCATCACAGGAATACATTTCATTTTAAAATAATTACAAATAGAAAGCAGTTGCGTTTTTTCCCCAGCCTTGCTGAGTGTATGGAAGCTTGATTCAGCAATGGCATTAAAAATAAAAAAGGTAATAGTGACGTTTTATCTAACAATTAAGACTGTTAAGATATAAAGTCAGAATTATATACTGTAAACTCAGAATTCTGAGCAAAAAAAATCAATATTGTGAAATATAAATTCATAATTGCAAGAAAAAGTCTGAATTGAAAAAAAAAACTGAATTGTGAGATATAAACTCAGAATTCTGAGAAAAAAGGCAAGATTGCGAGATGTAAACTTGGAATTGCGAAAAAATAAAATAAAATCTGATATATCTTAAAATCTCTTATATCTTAAAATTATGCATTTCCCCCAAGAATTCTGAGTTGCAAGAAACCTTTTTTAAGAGACTCAAAACATTTAAAAAACGTACTGATTCTAAACGATTGAATGGTAGGGTATATTGGATGAGAAAGTCAAGAGAGCAGAACACTTGCACTGGAGACACAATACCCACCACCACAACATTCTTAGCTGCAGGGCTTTTGGGTTTCCTGGGAAGGTTGCTAAACAAGTCCAGTGTACCCTTCCCGTGGGGTCCTTCCTATCAAGGTTCAGACTTCATGGGAGATGTCATCTGTCACTCTAAATGAGTGACACCTCAGTCTTAATATCAGGATCCTTCGAGCAGCCACTGACTCACAAACCACTAGGGTAGGAACGAGAGTGAAGAGAACAGCTTTCGCAACAGAGAGGAGAGAATATGTGTGTGGGATGACTGCCCTTTTCACATGTTCAGGTACAGATAAGTCAGGAGACATCAAGATTTTCTCCAAGTAATTATGTGTCAACTTGTGCTTTCAAAAATTAAAGGGATATTTCACCTAAAAATAATTCTGTCATCATTTATTCATCCTAATGATGTTCCAAACCTGAATTTCTTTCTTCTGTGGAATATAAAAGAAGATATTTTAAGAGTTTTTTTAAAGAGGTTTGGAGTTTACCTCCAAATAATGTAATTCCAAAACTGAATGACTTTCTTTCTTCTGTGGAACACAAAATAGGTTTTTCTGAAAACCATTTTGTATTTTTTTTTAATATAGAAGTTGATGGGGTCTGCACAGATGAAACACTCTTGATGATGATAAGATGATGATGATATAGATGTATCATCACCATCTTATCATCATCAAGAGTGTTTCATCTGTAGACCCCATCGACTTCTATTAAAAAATTCTAAATGGTTTTCAGAAAAAACAATTTTGTGTTCCACAGAAGAAAGTAAGTCATTCAGTTTTGGAATGCCATTATTTGGAGGTAAACTATCCCTTTAAGATGATTTCTGTAATTTTTACCTCAGTTTGACAACCAGAAATATGCTCTTATGGTAACATGCTTTACCATGGTCAGGAACAGGGGTTCTTATTCTGCTACCTGCCTCCATCACAATCCATTATGAAGAGCTGATGAGTAGAAAAGAGTATAAAAATAATAAATAATTAAATTAAATGTTCTGATCTTAGAGATCTTTGCTGTATGTGGAGCAACCTGGATTTAATAGCACTGACAGGCAGAATGGAAGAGCATTCATAACATCTTAGTGTGTTTTTGTAATGGTCTGTGTAAAAAAATATTGTTTTAGATTTTTCATGTTAACATTATGACAGTTTTGTGTTTGTTTGGCCATGTCTACATAATACCATGATATCAAGAGATACCATGACTGCTTTGAATAGCCCTATCCATGCAAACCAGAATTTAAGTGCATTTGTGCACTTCCTGCACATTGTGTATTTATGAACACAGGCTTCAGGGCAGACGTCTGTTGTCTCAAACTCATCGTCACAGCTGCACACAGATTGCAATGGTGCTGGAAGACTGAGCAAAAAATCACAGACTATTTTTTGCCATCAAGGCTCAAAATAGACATCAAGAAGATAAAATGTAACTCTGAAATATAGGGCCAGATAAAAGCTATGTTATTTACAAGGCTGAAAAGAGAATAATTTTAAAACCTAAATCTACTTATACGGTTGTATCTTGTCATCTTTGTGTAGTTGGCGAAAACATAGCTAAACTGGTTTTACATAATTCCTTGGAAAAAATGCACAGTTTCTGTTGAGTTTTATGTCACCATCAGAATATCTGTTGTGAGAGTGAACTGTATTCCAATGTTAAAACATTTTTAAGGGATTATTTCACTCCATGCTCTGGAATTATGCATCAGAGTGCATATATTCAATGGTTAAATTTATATGTACAGGTCTGAAGTTAATGATTTCAGAAGACAAATGTTTCACAAATAATAAGTATTTTAAATGATTTAAATGAGCAATTTCACATTGTTTTTTCATATATTCATTGGTTAGCTCAAAGTTTATCGAGTTTATCACCTTATTACGCAAGCCAAAATTTGAGTAAGTAGTATATTTTTGTCTCTAAACAGTCTCTAGACACATTTAAGGTGGATGGAGAAAACCTGCCCTAATTTTGCCAAGCTCATCAAGTTAAAATGTTGAACTGTGAAATTTATCAGTAATACTTAATCTCTGTGTACAAATCGGTTGAATCTCTACATAATCTCTCCATTCTTTGTCTCTCATTTCTCAGTCAGACGCGTAACGCTCAAGCAGCCATGCATTTGTGTAGCTCTGTGGGCTCTTTGCTCCTCGTCCTTTTCATCAGCAGGTAAGAAACTCCTGGTGGCTTATTAATATCTCACTTTTGCTATTCCTACACTCATTACTGCCATATGGCTAGCTGAATATGAATGCATCCTACACTGTTTATTGCTTTTGTGTCATTCCCCCTTAAGTTCTTTGTCTCAAAAACTTGTAGAGTGTAGGATGTGAATTCACTTCAGTAGTAACTTTGTAAAGTTGATAAACACAGCATTTCTTAACGCACATAGGAAAGCCGAGGCGGAAAACCCATTTTTGTCAATAAGTTCTCCCGGGTGATAAGCTTTCGGAGTGTCGTCTTTGCCGAGATGACAAGCCGGGTATAATTTTGGTTTTACTCTTTTGGCAGCAAATAAAAGACTAAATGCCTTAAGTATCCATTCACACCAGATTAGGCTATGTGGGCTTGGTGAAAGGTGTAGCTATAGGAAGGATGGAATTATAGCTAATCTTTGTAGACTTTTGGGTGAGCCTGAATGAGACCATCTGAGTCAATGTATGGGTTACAGATGGAAATAACAGTGCTTGTATCGTGTATCCTCGCTGTTTTGCCTGTTTGAGCTTTTCTTTCCATGCAGCGGTACAGTAGCTGCAATGCTAACACGATTAGGTGACAGTGTAGAGACAAGGCAAGTTGACTTACTGGAACGGCCACCACTCAGCCATGTTCAATGAGAGTTCAGGCAGATTCAATTTAATGAGATATGCATCTGATCATCGATGCTGGTATTCTGGCCTGCCCTTTGAAATTTGATGGGAAGCTGTAGGACCTGGTCAGGACGACGCAAAAGATCAAAGGGGGATGTTGAGGAAGTGTGCCAACATCAATTCACCTCACCATCTGCTTTCCCCCACCCCCTTCCTGTCCTCCTTTCCCCTCCAATCTCCAGTCTCTCTTCCTGGCAAACAGGGAGACTTTAGTGGGTGCACATATAGTTTGGCCAGGAATTCAGCTTCCATCACATAACAAACCACAACAACAAGAGCCATACCTCCTCTTTGGGTTCTTAGAGCTTAGCTTATGAAGATAAGGATGCGCTATTGAAGGCCTAATCTTGCAGAGGGACTAATGTTTTGTTGTTTGAAATCTGAAACGGCTGGTTTCAGGTCTATATAGACCCAATATTGTTTAGGTGGATTTTAAAGGGGCCATGTCATAAAAAATGTTACTTGATCTTTTGAGATAAAAGAGCTTGTGGTACTATGAAATCATACTGTAACTTTCAGAACTCAAAACTCACTTTCCAGCCAAAAAGAGCATTTTTTGAAACCTAGCTGCAAAAACAGCTCATTCTATATTTCTGCAACTTGGACTGAATGCATCAACACATCGACATTCATGTTTATATGCTGATGAAGCCTGTTAGGTGATTAGAAATTTGGCCCACTGATGTCATGCAAATTACTTATTTGCAACACCTAACAACCACAATTTTTTGCTGTGATTATGTGTGATATCTATGTTATTTGGGACATGGGATAATCTATGTCATTATGGGAATGTTAATTTTGAATGCTCTCTTAACATTCTGAAACAAGTAAATAACATTAGGTGAACGTCCAGCTAAACGTTTTCAGAAATAAAACATTCCATAGACAATGTATAATTAACATTTTTGTGCTAACATTTAAGAACAGCAGCAAAACCAGATAACTGTGAACAACCGTTAACATTACTGGAAGGACGTTTGCTCATACTTTGAGAAAACCTTGCCAGAACTTTAGCTGAGAATGTTTCTTGTTAGCTGCGATAACGTGCATAAAAAACTGCATTTACTATTTACAAAAATAATTAAAATGTTTTGCATATATCAACCCAGTCACTGACAGTGAAACAGTCAATGACTTTTCAATGAGCCTCTCTTTCTTTCCTCTCTCACTCTCTCTCACTCTCTCTCTCTCTCTCTCTCTCTCAAATACCCATGTGTATTTTGGAAATAAGCCTATAAAATGCAATCTGCCACTGCCCAAATTTGTGACTGATGAAAAAAAGTCGCTTATAATAAGCGGATATGGCAATAATGTTGGAGAGTTTAGGATTTGGTGAAGAAAAGTGGTATTTGTCATTTCAAATGCCTGTTTAATTTCAAGATTCAGGGAGAGGTTGAAATGGGCACAAAAAACTATGTTATTTGGCACAAAAAATGTATTAACATTCAAATTGGACCTCAGAGAAAAACATTTATAATATGACCCTTCTAAAAGTTATTTTAACGAAAAACTCCCCATGATTAAAGTTTTATTTTATAGGTCAGTTGGCAGAGATCTGTAGAAACAGAAATATACTGTAGGACTGTTTTGTAGATGAGAGACACAGCTGAATGATCTATTTTAAAAGCCATATTTAATGCATGAACTCGCAGTACACTAAGCATACACTAAGCATTTCTTTGACATATACTTCTGGGTAAACCAGACTAGATCCAAGCCACATGAGGAGATCAGAGTGGTGAAAGTAATTCGGACATCATCACTCTGAACTCACTAGCTTCAGAAAACAAATTGCCCGGCAAGCGTGCTTATTTATTTATTTTTTATTCATTAATTTGTTTATTTGTTTTATTGCTGTTTCAGTCTGTTTTCTATCAGTTTAAAAATATACAAAATTTAATTATTTTCTGCACAATCTTTCTGGGGTTGTTTAATATTTCAGTGCTGGGCAAGGTCTCCCAGATACTCTCAAAGAGAGAGTTTGTGATGTTGGGGCTCATATCTCATATGACCACTGATGTGTGTAGACGGGGAGATGGAGTTGATACAAGCTTGAGAAACTGTCTCTGTGGACCAAAGCAGAAACAGCTGGGGAGACAGTCCTGCTAGGAGTGCTCTACCTCCATACACAACACATCAGTCAGCCTAAACACCAGAGACACAGGCTGGATTTAGTCTCAATGTTGGTTCAGAACTAAGAAAGAAAATGTATAGAGGATTTTTTAAAGACATGGCTTATTTCCTGCAAAACCATACTTGTATAGACACTTACTGCCAATTATTATGTGTGTGTGTGTGTGTGTGTGTGTGTGTGTGTGTTTTAAATGAAGATTTATTAATTGTGTTTATTGTAATTTCATGTGTCTCCTTCATATTTTGCAGAAATTAAAATAAATTTTGATGCCATTTGTTTTAGATTTAGTTTAATGCATTTATATTAAACAATACTAAAACTTGTTTATATATCAATTGGCTAAAAAATAATCCCAATCTTAATAAATCCTAATGCTAGTTATTAAAACCAACTCGTAAAACATATTTCCACTAGCTTTACTTGTATCGTTTGTAGTAATACTTCAGAAAGAAATGGCTCTTGTTTCTCGGAGTCTGTGAACTGTTATCACAGATCATTGTGAGAGAGAGTAGTGACTGACTCAATTAACTTGAGAACTGCATTCAGTCCGATTCAGTGAACTACATTCAACCTGTTCATTAAATTCAGTAAAATGGTTCAATCTGTTCATTAAAAGATAGTATTCAAAAGAGCGATTTGTTTGGACATCGAAGTAAAATCGTTTGCAGACACATCTCCATTTCATATTTCACATAAAGAGTCAAAGCATGTTGTATCAAATGTATCAATATAATGTTAGATGCCTATAAGAGTATGATGGATGCTTATCAACTGCCACACTCAGCAGAGAAAAACGGTCTACCCAGCTTTCACAGACCAGTAACCCAGCATTCCCTCAGCCTGAAGGGGGCAGCAAACAAAGGGTTGCCTTTTAATGCTAAAAATGTCTAATCTTACTAAATAGACAAGCCTGGCATATAATCACTCTGTTTATTTTCAGTCAGAAGAAGTGTTTTTTAAAAATGTAAAATACACAGCTTGTGTGATACGATAAAACAACACAAATGGCATTGCTTTTATGATATGGCTATTTTTTATTTAACCCACATTACTTGTTTTCCTTGCATGACAGAATACTAAATTGTTCTTTAGTTAGAGGATTATTGAGCTTCCAAATGTAAAGACCCTGTCCTGTTTTCCTGACTAGCATGGATTATTAAAGCTGAAGTGTGTAATTTCTGTGCAACTGGTGTCACCAAAAAGAATTTCAAAAATGATGTCTGTTTGCCATTGGTCAGACGGTCAGTGTCAGGGATAGTCCAGCCTCGTCAGGCCCAATCACCTCACACACCCGTTCACAATCACCAGAGTACTAATCAGCCGCACCTGTCACCGCCTCATCGACACTAGCTCAAATACTCAGTCACTGCAGTCACACTTTGTCTGGTCTTGAGTTCACTACGCTACTCCTTACCTGACTCAAGAACCCGGACGCCGACCTGTCTCTGTGCCATCCTCTTCAGCCCGATCCTAGAAGGAACCCGTCATCATGTGAGCTAGATCCCTTCCATTCAATAGACTGTTGCTTAACCCGTTTGCTCTCCATCTCTTCTCTCAGCCCCTGTTCAATAAAGAACCCTGGTTACTTTACTTCTCCGTCCTTGGTCTCCTTCTGTACGGTGACAGTCAGATCCTGCCCCAAAGTCACATTATTGGTTGAGCCAATGTTGCTGTGTTGGGATGCTCAAACAAACAGAGCAATGGCTACACCTCAGAGAAAGTGTTACGAAAACAACCTACAAATGGCTTGCTTTTAGCTGTCTATGCTTATTAAGCTGAGATAGTAGAAAATATTGTAACATCAAAAAATTTCACCCTTCAGCTTTATCATGGGATCCACATTTATCATGTGGAGTCAGACTTCATCTAGAAAAGCATCCTGAAAAACAGACATTCTGAAACACTAGCTGTGCTTTTCAGCCATACATGTAGAAAGTACCAAGTTTGCAGTGATGCAGAACATGATCAGATGTGTCTGAGGAGAAAAATGTTTTCCAACAGCCTTTGTTTATAGGGGGTAATGTAGAGGCAGTGACCTGCATGTTCACTTCTTGTTTTATTGAATTATTTGTTTTAATTTAAGTAACAGTTTAATAGAGCGATCATGTCAATGACCTAGAGCTCTCCGTCTGTCTTCCAAACTCTCTGGGTCTCTCTCACACTCTCTCACCATCTGTCTCATTTCCTTTCTTTTGATCTTTTGTCTTTTTTCTTGATACAAATATGTGTGTGCATTTTAGCATGCATAATTCCGTACATCATATGGATAAAAATGTCAGAAAAAAATGTCTCATACCTGGATACAGGTGAAGATGAGTGATTCTATTTGAGGCAAACCTGATTTTGGAATTAGAAAATGTTTATATTGAATTATAGATTTAAGTCAATAGCTTATATAGAATGGATTTTTCCTTATACTGTTTTTTTTTTTTTAAATTACAAATAGTAAGTAGTAGGGCAATGTTTTTGAAAGAAAAATATATTACTCTTATGCTCACTATGGCTGCATTAATTTGATAAATTAGATTTTCAGCAGCAATTACTCCAGTCTTCAATGTCACATTATCCTTCATTCTAATATGCTGAAACTTATTATTTTTTATCTTATTTCTAACTTTTTTCTTATTCTTATCAATGTTAAAAACAGCTGTGCTGCTTAATATTTTTGTGGAAACATGGATACCTTTTTAAAAAATTCAAAAAACATAACTGATTTGAAATAGAAATCTTTTGTACCATTATAAACATATTTACTGACACTTTTTATCAATTTAATCCATTCCTACTGAAAAAAAGTATTCATTTAAAAAAAATAAAACATACTGACCACACATTTTTGAACAGTATATATTGTGAGCAAAATTAACATGAATTTCATACTGTCTTAACATTTGATTTGTCCATTTTATATTTTAATGACCGCAGCACTCGAGTTGCATGAACTTTTGTCAAATCTGATGACGATGTGTTCCAGTATAATTTGAGAAAGATCCAAAGAGCATCTTGAGATTCAATGAAAGCAAAAACATTGGGTAAATCAGTCACTTGATCAATATTGCAAATCTACTTTGATTAGAGACCTAAAAATAATGCAGAATTTTAAGTATTTCCTAATAATTTTACATCAGAATGTTTTATGCTTTATTCTTTGTTTTAATTGTTTCATTGTAACTCCTTAAAGCTTCTGTTTATGTCCTTTTTGGATTTGCAATGTGGTCTCAGACTGTATGCAATTATAGAAGAAGAATATTCTGGGTATGGCGATGTCTGAGAGAGCTACAGAAGGGACGGAAGAGATCTGCTGCATTGAGAAGCAGTACAAATCCATGTGTACCTCTGTCCTCCTGCTGTGCTTGGCCCACAGTACTTGTTTCTGTTCATTCTAGAATATTCGTGAGGGTATTGTGTAGTGTCAACCAAGCAGGTTTTTTTATCCCCCTAAGACGTCTCTTGAAGTATTTCCCACATGTGCTGCTGTGCTCTGTGGGGTTGTTACCCTGAAGCTGAATAATATCTGAAGCTCATGGGCCTTTTACACTGTAGAAACAGAGACTTTGCTCTGCGGGAAAGAACACAGTTGCTTCTACCATCACTGAGGATGTTCAAATTGCACACGCCACAGTCAGCAGCAGTGCTTTAATGAGAGAAAAGATGAAATCTAAAAATACACAGTTTCAAATCTAGGCCATAAGTTATCGGCAATTAAGTCCAAAACATGCCCTGGCTCGGTGGAAGTAACATTGCTTTTCTGCTTTTCTGCACTGACTTGTGGAATAATAGCGCAGTACTTAATGCGTGTGTATTTGTGTGTTTTTTGTGTTCTGCTGTTTTTACAGGAGCATGGATGACTCTGTCAGCAGCACAGAGGAGATCTTGCCTCCCACCATTCAGAAACTGATGAAGGGATACAACAAGTACCTTAGGCCATTATTTGGCAGTATGACGATCAAAGCTTTTACATTTACACAAACTATTATCTTGCATAAGTGGATTTTTATCTTCTCTTAAAATCCTATCATCATCCTCAACAGCAATTAAAACAAATGTAAACTCAGTGGAAACGTTCCGGGCTTGAGTTGATGCAGTCCACTCTTGTAACGCATGTAAATTAAGTACCTTTTTCTGCTGTCTTTCTCTGTGAGCAGTGTTGTCGCTCTGTAGTGAATGCAGTGCGTGCCGTTGTGTTTTTTTTTTCTTCAGATGGGCCTGTTACTGTAGGAATGAGTCTGGATATCGCCAGCATAGACACCATATCAGAAATCAACATGGTATGATAATCTTACAAACCACAAGCATCTAAATATTATTTCTAAATTACTAAGCTATCGCAAAATATTCTACATTTTTCTGTAAATGTTTTCTTCATACAACTAATATGAAAGCATGGGGTCAGTGACAAATTCTTCATTTGTATCTTAGGTAATAAAAAACAGAAATTTCTATTTAGAAATATATGTATCTCATTCATAATGTATCTACACATGTATAAAATTAATCTTATCAATTTTCTAAATGCATGTTTAATCCATACATATGTTATATATAATATAATATAATATACACCAATTTTGGACTTTAATCCCTACAAAAACTTCAAAATGAATAGTAATTCAGAAATTGACAAGAGATGTGTTCAAGTCATTGTCTGTATAAATTGCATTTTTTTTTATCTCAATAGAAAAAAAAAGTTTCACATCATTGGCCCGTATTTCAAAGAGCCTGTTGTATAAGAGCTGAATATATAATGTAAATCTAAGCTTGTGGTGCACATATCTGAAATGAGCATCTCTGTTCAACCTCCCCAGGATTACACAGCCACCATCTTTCTTCGTCAGCGCTGGACAGACGAACGCTTGTGTTTTGATGGCAATAAGAGCTTGAGTCTGGATGGGAGACTGGCAGAGCTCCTTTGGGTCCCTGATACATTCATTGTGGATTCCAAGAAATCCTTCCTGCATGACATCACTGTCGAAAACAGACTGATCCGGATATTCCCCAACGGAACCGTGCTGTATGCCCTGAGGTAGTGAGGTGTCATTCACCGGATCTGTTCTACAGTCAGATGCTACTGGGGTCTTATAAAAGGAGATTGAGGACAGGGTTTACTATTGAAGGACTGACTGGAGAATTGATGGAGGGATAAGGGCATGAGAGGACAACTAGAAAGAGGCAGGGATAGTTATGGGCCAGTGGAAGAGTTCACAATGGCAGAAAACAGGGTAAGAATAGAGGCGGCGGCAAGGGACTCAAAGCTTGTGTACAGATGGGTAGCTGGCACCAAAAATTAAGCTTGAAAGTAGCATCCACAGACAGTGAGCTGATTTCTAGTGTTATATAAGCAACAACATTCTCTCATGTACGTCACTCTTTTTTTTTCTCTCTGTTTCACTAGAATTACCACAACGGTGGCCTGCAGTATGGATCTAACCAAATATCCCATGGACAGACAGACGTGCACCCTTCAACTCGAAAGCTGTAGGTCTCAAATAATAGGATATTTCTATAGACAGATTGTAAAGAATTTACAACCCTGTGGGTTTTTCACTAGTAATAGCTTAAGTGGTCACAAAATTTAACATTTATATAGGCCTAGGCTAAACATGACTGCATTTTTATGCATAATCATATCAAATAAATGCACCATCTTGTAACGCATATTTTGTTTTATTCTGAAATATGAAAGACTCATTGCAGAGTTCAAAATATATTTATAATTTATAACATGCTTAAAATTCTATCTTTCATAAAGTTAATTTGATTTAGATTTTTTTATTCGTTTATAATATAAAAAATATATCAAAATCATCAAGCGGATGTAACACCAGCTGACAAAGTAAACCTTGAAATATTTTGAATGACTGCTGCCTTAAATGTCTTACAGTGGCTTCAGAATCAATGCAACATATTAGCATAATGCTCATGTGTATAAATAATATAAAACCTCTTTAATATTCATACATGACAAGCCAAACACTCACACAGCAGTCTTAGGTGAGTGAGCATACGGCATGCAGATGTATGCAGATAAATTTTTTTACAGCTTAAGGGATATTTATGGTGTGTACACCTGGAGCATCTATCATTAGTGAAATGAATATTTCACATGTACTACACAAATTTAGAAAAAGGTAGAAACATGCATGTATCTTAAAGGGTTTAGACCCTCTGCCTGTCACACAACATATGTGTACTAAATCACACTTTGGACGGAATATAGCATTCTGTACTGCAAATTCAGGAAGAGACTAGGAGCAATATAAGGTCACCTTGAAAAACACCAATAATTCACTAATTGGGTCTCATTCACATTTATTTGCGAATAAAACGTGTAAAATGATCATTTAAAAAACCTTTTTGAATAGTACTATTAGAAAATATAAAAAATATATTATTACAATTTAAAATAACAATTCTCATTTGTAATATATTTTAAAATATAATTTATTCCTGTAATTATTGTGATATAATGATTTTTTTCTTTTATCATTTTACATGTTTTACTCACAAATAAACGTGAATGAGACCCAATTAGAAAAACCCTTTAAGATACATGCATGTTTCAAGCCTTTTTCTAAATTTGTGTAGTACATGTGAAATATTCATTTCACTAATGATAGATGCTCCAGGTGTACACACCATAAATGTCCCTTAAACTGTAAAAAATGAATCTGCATTCAAGATCTTCAGTATGCTCACTTACCTAAGACTGCTGTGTGAGTGTTTGGCTAAGCATGTATGAATATTAAAGAGGTTTTATATTATTCATACACATGAGCATTATGTTGATTTATTGCATTGATTCTGAAGCCACTGTAAGATAGTTAAGGCAGCAGTCATTCAAAATATTTCAAGGTTTACTTTGTCAGCTGGTGTTACATCCACTTGATGATTTTGGCCAGTTAAATGGACATTACCCTGCTGAAAAGACAAGTATGGCTGGTCACCAGCATATGGTGTGTTTTGGATGCTGGCATCTCTACCTGGCTTCTACTTTAACAGAAAGACTGCTGTATGTGATTTTTGGCAATATTAGATGGATTACTCACACAATATGCAGCGAGAGATGAATGAGCCAGCTACTGTAAACATCATGAAAACATAAAAGAATAAAGCAGCCTGGACCAGCATGTTAATTCTTAGTTGTGCATGCTGGTATTTTCAGTAGGACATATAAATAAAGTTAAATAAGTGACACAAGCTATTAAAAACAGTTTGACAGCTAGAGTTATTTACTCAGGGCAACATATTTCACAATGTTTTATGCTCTAGATTGGGGGAAATATTTAATCTGTGCAGCAAGTTTTTTTTATGAGATCGCCTTTGCACGCTAAACTTTGCATGACACAGTGCCATCTTGAGGTGCACATTATGTATTACAACATAATACAACATGCTGCAAGAATAGAGCAGCTTATTTTGCGGTTCTAAAACCCAGAAGAGTATTTTTTAAATAGGGTATTTTAGTTTATAAGGGGAAAAAACCCTGGTGACCAGATTGCTGAAATGGAAACTGGGGACATTTATTAGTTCAATGTTTAAATTAATAAAATAAAAGTCTCACTTTAAAAAATTGGGACAATATATTTCTGTATTTTTCTCTACGAAGGGTTATATTATTGATTGATTAATTGATTGATGTTTGTGTGTCAAACTAACCATAGCTAGTTTTAATACAATTCACCAAAAATCACATTATGAAACAGTCAAATTAACATTACAATAGCAGATCAAAACAGTATTATACTGTAACTTTATATTATATTATATTATATTATATTATATTATATTATATTATATTATATTATATTATATTATATTATATTATATTATATTATATTATATTATATGACTTTACAAAAACACATTACAAAATAAATAAGAGATGACAAAACTGTATTTAACAAAAAACATTTTCTCGTATTTAATATGATTATTTTCACAAACTGTGAATACACTGTATACAGTGATTTTTTTTTATGTTCTGCATCTAATTCGGCTTATTATTTTGCATTTCAGGCTCATATGTGCTTTTTGCAAATGTAACTGTTACAAGTGTAATTGTCTAGCTGATTAAAAAAAAGAGAGAGACAAGAAAATGGCTAACAAGGATGTAACTATTGCAGTCCTTATTTAGCAACTTTCCTCAGAGGACCCCTGTGAATTAACATTTCAGGTTAGCCTATAAATGATTGAACTGCTATGTTCAGAATTATTGATGTTATGGTAATG
Source organism: Sinocyclocheilus grahami (assembly GCF_001515645.1). Classification (NCBI taxonomy): domain Eukaryota; kingdom Metazoa; phylum Chordata; class Actinopteri; order Cypriniformes; family Cyprinidae; genus Sinocyclocheilus; species Sinocyclocheilus grahami. The sequence continues at coordinate 253,536 of NW_015506068.1, forward strand.
CCTATATTATAGTATAGTCCTTTAGTAGCATTGCATATAAAATTACTGGTAATTGAATGCTTTCTTACTGCTGTATAAGTGTAAGTTGGTGGAAATATAGCAGCTCTCAGCATTGGAATTACTTATTATGTAGTGATAACTGTCTCCTCAATTTATATTATGTTTTCCACAGGGGGATATAATGTGAAAGATGTGGTTTTCTATTGGACAAGGGGAAACCAGTCAGTTAGTGGTCTTGATCATTTACAGCTGGCTCAGTACACCCTTGAAGATCACTACACCTCTGAATCTGAAGCCGTTTATGAGACTGGTATGTCCACAGACAGACACACACACACACACACACACACACACACACACACACACGCACATACATACAGAGAGAGAGAGAGGTTTAGATTTACACAAACTTAATTCTATATAACTGATAAGCCCAAAATACCAAAAAAATGTCCCTATAAGGTCAAAATGTATTGGTATTACTATACTTGTGTGGGGACATTTGGTCCTCATAATGTAGGGAATACTAGGTACACACACACACACACACTGGAGACTGTATGTGCTGTATTGATGTTTTTACTTTCTCTTTAATAATGTAACAGGTAATTACCCAAAGTTGATCTTCCACTTCAAACTCAAGAGGAGCATCTTATATTTCATTCTGGAGACGTATGTTCCCTCCAGTGCTCTGGTGGTCCTGTCCTGGGTCTCATTCTGGATCAGTCAATCTTCAGTACCTGCTCGCATCTGCATAGGTAGGAACAAAATGCAATCATTACCACATTAACATGAGATCACCAGAATTTTTTTTTTTTTACTGAAAGAAATTACATTTATACTTGTAATTTTTGTTTTTTTGCATAAAATTCTGAAAAACAGCCTGAAACAAAGTAGTTTTCACAAAACTATTAAGCAGCATAACTGTTTTAAACATTGATAATAATAAGAAATGTTTTGAGCAACAAATCAACATATTACAATTATATTTGAAGGATCATATGACACTGAAGACTGGAGTATTGACTGCTGAAAATTCAGCTTTGCCATCACATGAATAAATTACATTTTAAATATATTAAAATAGAAAACAGCTATTTTGATTTGTAATAATATTTCATAACATTACTGTATTTTTGATCAAATACAGTGCCTTGGTGAGCATAAGTTTTCTATTTGCTGATGCAACCACTTAGCAAAATAACAGATTTTGTTCTTTTATTAATAGTTTCAGATCACATAACTCCATTACTCTAACAACATAGCTAATGCAGTGGATCTGGATTTGCTTTTTCACAGAAATAACTTATGCAACACTCTTGTCTAGTAATAGCATTTTTCTGACCTAACGTCATACTCTCTTCATCACCACAATAACCCAAAACTCAATAACTCAACAATAACTCAATACTATTTGTCGTTAACTCACAGGAGTGACCACAGTCTTAACTATGACCACCCTGATGATGGGAGCCCGCACCTCTCTACCCAATGCCAACTGCTTCATCAAAGCCATTGACGTGTATCTGGGCATCTGCTTTAGCTTCATCTTTGGCGCTCTGATTGAATACGCAGTCGCTCATTTTTGCACATTACACCAGCCAAACGCTGCCAATGCATATATGGTGAGAACCTTTATCAAAATGAATGATTTATGCTGCTTGTTCAATTTAGTTATAGCAACACAGTTGTTATAGAAGTTTATTGTGTTCATTCCATTTCAATGTATGTAAAATTGAAGTTTGCTTCAGTTGAATCCCTTTTTGTTGCATTAACTGAAATGTACTATACTATAATGTATCAAGTCTCAATGAGAAGTATATGCTGTGCAAATGTCACTGCAGTGACACGTCATTTCCTGCTTTTGTTCTTCAACATTAACAGGTCCTTCCACTATATAAGCTGATATATCTAAAAAACATTGTCTAACTAAAAATGTATGTTTAATATGAAGAATATTAAAACCACTTACCTTAAAGGAATAGTTCACCCAAAACAGAACATTTGCTGAAAATTAACTCACCCTTAGGCCATCCAAGATGTAGATGAGTTTGTTTCTTCATCGAAACAGATTTAAAGAAATTTAGCATCCCCTGCTCACCAATGGATCATCTACAGTGAATGGGTGCCGTCATAATGAAGTCCAATGAATGAAGTCCAAACAGCTGATAAAAACATCACAGTAATCCATGACTAATCCACACGATTTAACAACAGATGTCACTGGAGAATGCAATATTAGGATATTATTAATATTATGTAATATATTAATATTACATTTTAGCCGTAAGCAATAATTAAAGGGGTCATATGATGCTGCTAAAAAGAACATTATTTTGTGCGGTTTAAGGTTCAAAAAGCACATTATTTTCCACATACTGTACATTATTGTGGTAACACTTTACAATAAGGTTCATTAGTTAACATTAGTTAACTACTTTAGTTAACATTAACTATGCATGTACAATACTTCTACAGCATTTATTAATCTTAGCCAATGTTAATTTTAACATTTACTAATGCATTATTAAAATCAAAAGTTGTGCTTGTTAACATTAGTTAATGCACTGTGAATTAACATGAACTAACAATGAACGACTGTATTTTCATTAACTAACATTAACAAAGATTAATAAATACTGTAATAAATGTATTGTTCATTGTTTGTTCATGTTAGTTAATACATTAACTAGCATTAACTAATGGAACCTTATTGTAAAGTGTTACCATTATTGTTTCTCCTCTATGCCTTTCTGAAACGCGTACATTTTTACAAAGCTCATTGGTCTGAAAAAGCGAGGTGTGCTCTGATTGGCCAGCTATCCAGTGCATTGTGATTGGCCGAATTCCTCAAGCGTGTGACGGAAATGTTACGCCCCTCACCATATTGTGATGCCTGCGGCAACCACATGTGACGACCCCGGGCTGGACTCCACTTCGTCCATGGTGAAAGCCGATCCGGCGATTGACAGCGTGAAGTTGTTGTATTTCCTCAGCGACCAGCACGGATCAGCTCCAGGCATGACGAAGCGGATATCGTCCTCTTTTGGAAGGCCAAACAAAGTAGTTTCGCTTTCACAACGAAGCACACAGCGCCTTCACGACATGGCGGCGGTGGCAACAATACTACAGCGAGAATAAAAGTTACGCCTTCTTTCTTTGCGTGAACATTTGGGAGGCGTTATGCAAATCTTACCAGATAGTGATGTAGGTATGTGGGGGCGTGTTAGAACGAGCCGTTTTAGGTAGGTGTGGCTGACTCTTAACTTTTATAAAGAATATCTCTTTGGATTTGAGACTTTAGTCTTTGCAACTTTACAGATCTTCTTTATGCACCAAGAGTTTGTAACACTCCAAAGAGAAAGGAAAAATTTAAATAGCATCATATGACCCCTTTAAATAAATAAAACGTCATAATGATAGAATAATTTATTACAAACAGGCAGTTTTTCACTTCACAAGACATGGACTGGAGTTGTGTGGATTACTTGTGTATTACTGTGATGTTTTTACCAGCTGTTTGGGCTCTTTCTGACGGCACCCATTCACTGCAGAGGATCCGATGGTGAGCAAGTGATTTAATGCTAAATTTCTGTTCAGAGGAGAAAAAAAAAAGAAAAAAAAATGTATATCTTGGATGGCCTTACAGTGAGTAAATTTTCAGCAAATTTTAATTTTGGGGTGAACTATTTCTTTAAAAATATTAAGTAAAATCAAAAAGCCATTTTTTTCAGTAATGGCCATGTATATGATTATCTTCACCTTGCCATAGTCATAACAATAAATCAAACACATTTATGTCTAATTGTTGCATCAGTATGGCCAGGAAATGCAGGAGCGCGAGGACGAGATGAATGGCATCGTCACCTCCATTGGCAGCCACACTTTGCGGGTCCGTAAACGGGAGGAGATGCTGTCCCGAATGGGCAGCGCCAGCAACCCCACCCCCAGTGAGAGTAAGGAGGAGATCAACTCCTCGCAGCCACAGACCCGCTGCACCAAGTGCATGTCGACGGCACGCCAAATCGTGCGCTGTCTGAACTGCTGCAAAGTGAAAAACCCGCACTACATCGACAACTACTCAAGGCTGACCTTTCCCCTCTCCTTCATCATGATCAACCTCCTCTACTGGACATACTACTTGTACTTCTAAAGCTCCTGTTGTCTGTGTCGAGGGGTCTATAGTGATGTATGTGTGTCCCTTTTTGTGTCACAGTTTACCTAAGGGTTTTTACTCTTACATGTCAGCATGCATTTCAGTTAAGTATGACTGATAGTGTTCATGTCACCCAAGTATGTGTCATTCCTTGAGGTACGCAGGATCTGAGTGACTTTGGACTGCACAGATGTATGCAGATTTGTACCATGTCTAAACCTTTAAGATGCATCTACATCTCTGTGTCAGGAAAATGTGGCCTTCATTTTCAAATGGAGCTTTAGATTAACTCAAATCCGCAACAAAATCAGTCTAGCTGTAAATTGTAATATGATTTTATGATATATGTACAACAATTTCAAATGGACCTGAATGTAAGTGTGATTATTTGTCTTTTAGCAAAAAAGAGCATGATTTAAAACTCACTATTGACACAAGTAACAAAACATAAGCAATTCATGAAACTGAAAGTTGGGGGGGGGGGGGGGGAAATTGAACATCAGATTTGCATCAGCATGTTTGACAGCTATAGTAATAATAACGGGACCAAAGATTTAATGTGTATTTAATGTTCATAATTGCAATCTGAATCCACAAGTTATACATTGTTTTTGGGGCATATACTATTTGTTTTTGCAAATTCAGTACTCGTCTGTCTTGTTATCAGCTGCCAATCAAGAATCAAGCTGGTTTTTCTCATTTTCTCCTTGTGATTTATCTGTGTGAGTTGTATGGGAATATTCTCTTAGGGATAGAATCTCTGATTATGAATGATACTGTATTATTTGCATGATCATTTATTTATTCTGCTGTATATTGTTGTATTTAATTATTAATTAAATTATTAAATAAATTATTTATTTATTTATTTATGTTTTGTTAATGAAATGCTTTTATCTGATCTGAGCTCTCTGACCTAGTTAAAGTTGGGTTATTAATGGAATAGTTGACCCAAAAATGAAAATGTTCTCATCCTCAGGCCATGCAAAATGTAGAATAGTTTGTTTCTTCACTGGAACAGATTTGGAGAAATTTAGCATGACATCACTTGCTCACCAGTGGATCCTCTGCAATGAATGGGTGCCGTTAGAATGAGAGTGCAAACAGCTGATAAAACAACAGAATAATCCACACTGTGGATTATCCAGTCCTGCAGTTAACATCTTGTGAAGTGAAAAGCTGCATGTTTGTGAGAAACAAATCCATCATTAAGGCATTTCAATTTAAACCATCGCTTTTGGCCAAAATATATCCATATTCCAATAATATTGCCTCCTCCAGTGAAAAAGTCAACTGTTTTTGCTTGTAAACAGTGCTTGACCTGTGCATATTTCTCCCCTGATTCAGAGAAGACATCTTTTTCACTGGAGAAAGCTTTTATCAGCTGTTTGGACTCTCATTCTGACGGCACCCATTCACTGCAAAGCAAGTGATGTAACGCAAAATTTCTCCAAGCCTGTTCCGAAGAAGAAACAAACTCATCTACATCTTGGATGGCCTGAGAGTGAGTAAATTTTCATTTTGGGGTTAACTGTTCCTTAATGAATCGCACTACAGTATTTTTGATAGCAGACTGTTTTTTGAAAATGGCAAAACTGAAACAGTGATGTGTAAATTTGCTAATGGCATATTCAACACTGACGTTTACAAGACTTCTTGGCAGATTTTTATGCATTGTTAATGTCAATTGCTCTTATTTGCATAAAGTTTGCAGTATACATTTTCCCCACTGTCAACATGTTTTGTTATCAGTATGTCATAGAGAATTGGTTTGTATGACCTTTTTCAAGAACATGTTATTCACCTGACCTTTGTGGGTAAATCTTTTCTTTTACGGTGAATGTCATACTTCTTACTGGTGAATATATTTAGTGCTCAAGCTGTACAAATATTTTTATGTTCTCCTTTTGCACTGAGATTTTGAATTACAAAGGCAATATTACTTTGCCAAGAAGCATTTTGTTTTTGTATATACTGACTGAATATTGCAAATGATGTTGACCAAATAATATTTATTATTAATACTATTATTTTAATAATGCATGAAAGTTGCATACAATAGTTAGAGAGACAACAGGTCATGTTGCTATGTTTTCCATGCATGAGGAGTTCTGCATCTGTTTCCATAAATTAGGACACAATACTTCGTCGTACAAGCCATAAGACTGGCTTTAAAGTAATCTATTTCACGACAGAACATGTTTGAAAATTTGGATTGAAAAATTCATTTTAGTTGTTACTTTGTACATTTACCAGTACACACTACTCCCTGGAAACATTTATTAACATTTTGACAAGTGTAACTGCCAGGTTTCTCTGTACTGTACAAAAACAAATAATGATAGTGAAATTTAGCAAACACTTAAAATGTCCTGCCACAAAATCCTTCAATGGCAGTGGCATCTTAGATTCATACTGCCTCTTACTGGTGAGTCCAGCTCTCTGAATTCCCCCTCTAAATCTAGAATCAACTCAATAGAGAAAGCAGTATATCACTGCAGCATATGACTGCCCTTAGGATTGTATGTTGTCAGTGCTGATGTTGATGCCAAAAAGCTAGTGTTTTAACATCTGAAATTAAGCACTTTCTTCCAAAAAATGAAAATAACAAACAGTTTGTTCTAATTACACAGTTTATGCACATTCCTTTGCGGTCTTTATAGTAGTTTATAATATATTCTTAAATGCTGTGTTCACTGGACAAGATTTTGATTTCAGCATGTAAATGAACACTGCTAATGTGTAATATAATGTTTCAATTTTAAAACTGAGCCTCAAATGGAGAGGCATTAAATTAATGTTTCAAGAATTTTTGTTGTTGTTGTTGTAGAATTTTATGTATTTATTATTTTTTTTCGATGTAGTAAGATACTTCATGTTTCACTATGCATGTAAAGTTAATGTTTAGGATAATAAAATCTTTTTACTGAAAGATGAATATTTGTACATTTGTCAGTTTATAATTATTTGTTTTCAACCATCCAGAAATGTGATTTCTTAGCTTCCTTGTTAAAAACAATTACCACTTAATTTACCAACATTTCTTTGACAACATCATTATTATTCAAAGCCTGATGAAACCCAACCACATGGTGGCGGTGTGATGTCAACTTCACTATGAAGGGCTCAGCTCAGAATAGACATCACAGCAGTTCTAATTGATTTTCTCCATTAAGAAGAATCTCAGTCTCTCTCATCTTCTTCTTGAGCACGACCCGATACCTATTATCTTGGTCCCAAACCTGTATAATCATCTGTCTCTTAATGCTGAAGATAGCGTGTCAGAGATGGTTTGACAGATGAAGAAATGGGAATATGGGCCATGGGGTTGTTAACATCTAAGTGAGATGTCCAGTCAGCCATGCTTAGGCTCTTTCTCCTGCTTCATCTAGGATCACACAAAAGGGGAATGGATATCGAGAGCAGGGGCTGCCAAGCCAAAAAATTAGCACACGTCATCAAAACCCCCTCCTTTATCAGTCATACACACGTGACGGCTGCAAGCATTACAGTTTTGTGCTGCAGTTTGGTATTAGGCTAGTAACATAGCGACCTATAATATTAATTATGATTTATTTTATTAAAAGAAATTACATTTAAAAATGTAAAACTTAAATATCAAACATTATTTATTAAATTATTTTAAATTAATATATTAAATTAATCAAATTGTGTAATAATAATAACATTATTAGCAGTATAATGTATATACTGTATATATATATATATATATATATACAGTGGGTACGGAAAGTATTGTATAATTATTTATTAGTTATTTATTGCCTTGAATACAACTTTATATAATAAGAATAATAAGAATAATGAAATAAAAAGTAAAAAATAATCTTTAATAAAATAGTATAATAAAAATAAAATTTCACAAAAATAAATAATACTAATACATAAAAAAAATCAAAAAATCAAAATCAAAACACACAAACATGTAAAATATACAATATATAATATATACATTGTATATAAAGTATTATGCTATATATGTCTCTGTGTGTATACGCATATATACGGTATCACAAGAAATTGATTTCATTTGATGTAACACAGACTTACAAGCAAGAAACTGGTTTCATAGATTACAAATCATCCAGAGGGAATCTGTGAAGCACGTATAATGTTTGAGCTTTAGCCTTTATTTATTTAGCTCGGCGAAACACTGAGAGCTGCAGCCACGGTGCATTATGTCACTGAGTCACACCACTTTCTGCACAGATAAACTGCTCTCTACTCCCCTAACGCACTCTCCAAACTCTCTGAGTCAATAAGCACATTTGGCGAGTAAGGAAAAAGAGCCAGTACATTCTGTCTCCACCTGGAGCAGTGAGGGCCAGGTGGTATGCATGTGGCTCAGGGACAGGAAGGTCAAAAGCTGTACAACATGGATCATTTTCCACTTTTGTCTCTTTTTTCCTCTCTCATAAAGGGTAAAAGCCCTGCCCCTTCTGCTCTATTTTCAGATTTCAGGTCACATGTGAAGTATTTTATATTCCACACGATGCAAAGGAATGTGCATGTTAAGCAGAATATCCAGCATTTGTATTCAATTGTGCAGCATGTATATACAAGGATTTGTGTGTGTCTGTGTGTCTACCTGTAGTGTGGAAGCTATCAGAAGAATACAATAGACAATTGAATTATGGATGAGGAACATCTTCCAGCAATGTTTGTATATATATATATATATATATATATATATATATATATTTTTTATAGAGTTTTAGTTTTTTGTTTTATTTATTTTTTTTTTTTTATTATATAAAAATAATTTTATAAATCAATTTTATTTATTAAGTGAATATCTAAATGGTGTGTGTTGTAAACATTGTTTGTGTATCAGAAGAGGAAAAATACAGTGCATGCATCATTATTATGCAAGTTGATATTCTGATTATATTTTTTTCCAAGCACATTTGACCAATTCCAAACAACATCAATCTTAATAACTACTATTAATCTTGTATTTAATCACTTATACTTTATATATTATTGTTCATGAAGGCAGGAAGTGAAAAATGCCTTATATTCAGGTGTGCATAATTATTAAGCAGGTTATCTTCTACAGATAAAATCTCAAGATGGACTAAAAATGAACTCCCTTACTGCCAGATTCTGGAAGATAAATTCTTCAAACAGTGGTACAAGAGGTTGTGGTGCTGGTCCTTCAAGAGTCACTCTCAACTTACCTGTCTATAAAGCCTATATACACAGTATATATATATATATATATATATATATATATATATGTTGTGTTATGCAAGGGAGCTGTTGGCATTTAGAGAGCACTGAGGGCGGGCATCAGGGCATCAG
>NW_015506068.1:263816-265084 GCF_001515645.1 Sinocyclocheilus grahami
AAAATCAATTTTGCATTTAAAATAAGTTTTTGGATGTGTGCAGACCTTCTCTTTTGCGAGTGCAACATTTCACTAGCTTGCTCCCTTGATGCCAGCCCTCAGTGCTCTCTAAATGCCAAACGGCTCGCTTGCTCAACATAACCCAGCGTTACCATATGCCATAATTCCAGCCAATCAGAAACTAGGCTGCTAAATTCTGATTGGATGCCTTGACAACCATTCATAAAATTTCTTGCATTACCACGAGAGCAGAAGAGGAAAAATACAGTGCATGCATCATTATTATGCAAGTTGATATTCTGATTATATTTTTTTCCAAGCACATTTGACCAATTCCAAACAACATCAATCTTAATAACTACTATTAATCTTGTATTTAATCACTTATACTTTATATATTATTGTTCATGAAGGCAGGAAGTGAAAAATGCCTTATATTCAGGTGTGCATAATTATTAAGCAGGTTATCTTCTACAGATAAAATCTCAAGATGGACTAAAAATGAACTCCCTTACTGCCAGATTCTGGAAGATAAATTCTTCAAACAGTGGTACAAGAGGTTGTGGTGCTGGTCCTTCAAGAGTCACTCTCAACTTACCTGTCTATAAAGCCTATATACACAGTATATATATATATATATATATATATATATATATATGTTGTGTTATGCAAGGGAGCTGTTGGCATTTAGAGAGCACTGAGGGCGGGCATCAGGTGAGCAAGCTAGTGAAACATTGCACTCACAAAAGAGAAGGTCTGCACACATCCAAAACTTATTTTAAATGCAAAATTGATTTTTGTGCGCTCGAAATAATTTCTTCTTTGCGAGACAAACATTTTCTCCACAAAACTCAGTTCGCGCGCGTGCAAAAAGCACTTTTGCGTGCTCAAAATATGATCTTTCGCACGCAGAATTGTGGCAGAGATGTAATCCCATAGTTTACCGGCTGTGGTAAAGGTGGCATGGGAGCAGGGTTGCCAGGTTTTCACAATAATATCCGCCTGGGAGGACTTCAGCAGGACTATTACTTTTATGTTGAACAAGATCGAAAACGAATCGAAAACGTCACTCGGAAACTCAAGAAACAGGTAAGAGACGTACGGAGCTGGGAGAGAGAGAACTTAAAATAGAGGAATAAAATTAATATAGCTTTAGGTTTTGTGTAAACAAGTAAGTTCATAACAAACACACTGCCATACATTGAGGCAACAGTAACTTTATGTTGAAGGTAGACAGGGGCAGGTTGTCCTCTTTTGTGTGTTTTTTT
>NW_015506068.1:266913-275278 GCF_001515645.1 Sinocyclocheilus grahami
AAAATCAATTTTGCATTTAAAATAAGTTTTTGGATGTGTGCAGACCTTCTCTTTTGCGAGTGCAACATTTCACTAGCTTGCTCCCTTGATGCCAGCCCTCAGTGCTCTCTAAATGCCAAACGGCTCGCTTGCTCAACATAACCCAGCGTTACCATATGCCATAATTCCAGCCAATCAGAAACTAGGCTGCTAAATTCTGATTGAATGCCTTGACAACCATTCATAAAATTTCTTGCATTACCACGAGAGCAGAAGAGGAAAAATACAGTGCATGCATCATTATTATGCAAGTTGATATTCTGATTATATTTTTTTCCAAGCACATTTGACCAATTCCAAACAACATCAATCTTAATAACTACTATTAATCTTGTATTTAATCACTTATACTTTATATATTATTGTTCATGAAGGCAGGAAGTGAAAAATGCCTTATATTCAGGTGTGCATAATTATTAAGCAGGTTATCTTCTACAGATAAAATCTCAAGATGGACTAAAAATGAACTCCCTTACTGCCAGATTCTGGAAGATAAATTCTTCAAACAGTGGTACAAGAGGTTGTGGTGCTGGTCCTTCAAGAGTCACTCTCAACTTACCTGTCTATAAAGCCTATATACACAGTATATATATATATATATATATATATATATATATGTTGTGTTATGCAAGGGAGCTGTTGGCATTTAGAGAGCACTGAGGGCGGGCATCAGGTGAGCAAGCTAGTGAAACATTGCACTCACAAAAGAGAAGGTCTGCACACATCCAAAACTTATTTTAAATGCAAAATTGATTTTTGTGCGCTCGAAATAATTTCTTCTTTGCGAGACAAACATTTTCTCCACAAAACTCAGTTCGCGCGCGTGCAAAAAGCACTTTTGCGTGCTCAAAATATGATCTTTCGCACGCAGAATTGTGGCAGAGATGTAATCCCATAGTTTACCGGCTGTGGTAAAGGTGGCATGGGAGCAGGGTTGCCAGGTTTTCACAATAATATCCGCCTGGGAGGACTTCAGCAGGACTATTACTTTTATGTTGAACAAGATCGAAAACGAATCGAAAACGTCACTCGGAAACTCAAGAAACAGGTAAGAGACGTACGGAGCTGGGAGAGAGAGAACTTAAAATAGAGGAATAAAATTAATATAGCTTTAGGTTTTGTGTAAACAAGTAAGTTCATAACAAACACACTGCCATACATTGAGGCAACAGTAACTTTATGTTGAAGGTAGACAGGGGCAGGTTGTCCTCTTTTGTGTGTTTTTTTTTTTACTTTTAACCTTTTTCTTAAAAACATAATTAACATCAGGTACCCCTTGCCTCACCATTGTTAATGTGTTCATTGAACAACATCTTTTCAGTATCAATAGTGGCAAAAATGTTCAATAGTTTTTTTTTTTTTTTGTAACCAAGACTTGGTTAGAAAAGGTTTCTCTCTGTGCATAGCGAAACTGGCTTTAAAAAAAAAAACCCTACCGAGCAATTGGCCTATACCCTAAAGTAAAGTATGACAACTAGTCAGTTACCATATGTGTTTCACTGAGTTGGTATGTTGGCAGATAGGAAAAGATAAGATAAAGTGGAAGGTGCAATCATTAGAAGCAGTTTTTTTGGCTAGACACAGTGCAAGAATATTTTTAGCCATTATTTTCAGTTTGGCAATATAATTTCCTGTGCCAGTAGATGCTAACTGGTACATATCATCCGATGAAGCTTTTTCTGAGGTGTATATGGAGGAGTGTATAACGTAATTGCCGTAGCATACAGGGTTTACATAAGGTGTAGGGCTCGGTCCCAGCACATTTGTATCTTTTTTCATTTTATTTTTATTTTTCAGACTGCAATCTATCCCTAAGGGTCTTCATGAATATTCATCTCCCAGTTTTTATGAGAAGAGATTCACAAATGCAAGAATAATTATTATACATTCTCAGAAGCTTTGACGCATAACTGCACTGCGCCATAAATGTCTGTTTTGCACTTACCGTACAGGGACTGTAAATGTCATACAGCTCGTATTTTCCTCTACATTTGTAATGGAAAGCAGATTTTCATATACAGTTTGGCCACAGCTGAATATGAGACCTGCATTACAACAATGCATGATGGAAAAGGGTAAATCTTAGGTTAGAGCTGTAGGCATTATAGTCTTCCACTGCTATCTGGTACTGTTAACACAGTGACCTATTTCCAATTGATCACGTGTTCATAAATGCAAAATAAGGCACTTAGGAGAATGAACATGAAGGAAAAATGGAAGAGGAACAGCAAAGGATAGAGAGGAGTGTGTGTGAATGATGAAAAGCATGGTGCGGTTCTCAGGGCACTACGCTTCAGAGCACACTGCTTCCACTGGTGTCCTTTGGCATGCTGTAAATCTAGGCCATCTACTCGGCTGTCCGGCAATGGCGCACATACATGCACATGCATATTTAAACACACTAAGCAAGTCTATAGGCAGACAGCAAGTGCATATATGAAGGGCCAGGGGGCCCAAACATGGAGAGCCCTGTTTCCATGGATATATCTCGTGCTGTCATTCTGGCTTGTGGCAAACATTCTCCAGACTGGGGGGGTGGGGGGTGGTGAGCAGCATTGAGCAGGACACTACTAATTAGAAGGAAGTCTAATGTGGTTCAGCGCTGCGAATGTTGATTTATATGAGGATGTATATCTGCCTGGGTGGTCAAAATGTATCTTATAGGATATCAGAGTAGATTGAGGCTATTTAAATAGATTTACCATAGTTGGCCACTGGCTTATGATATTGTTTTCTGTGTCAATGAAAATAAATCTGAGCTATGTAACATTGAATCACAGTAGTAATTGCCTCGCTGGAACTGTGAGCATTTTCCTAGGTTGTGAAACATTGATTTCATGGATGTTTTCAGGTCAAATCATCATGTTTCAGGAGTCCACTTGTTTTGATTTTTAATGACTGTAAAGGGTCTTGTTATATAAAAGGAAACATTTATAACAGAATATATGCAGAATGCAGAATCAAAATTGACCCTATTTACTGTCTTGATGCATGCCCTTGGCCTTATTGTGAATGACTGATGCATGTTATTATAAAAATATTTAATAACCATTAATCAAATAGTACTGTAATGTACTACAAAATACTATTACTCTTTCTCTGAAATTATTTTCATTTTATTTAGGCCAAACAGGCAATAGGATAATATTAACAGAAATATACCATGTTCATTACAGATGAAGCTAAATTAAGCTTAATAACATTTGTGGAATAATGTTGATCACCACAAAAATTATTTCAACTTGCCACTTGTTTTCTTAAAAAAATTAAAAAACGGTTTCAATGAGGCACTTACAAAGGAAGTAAAAGAGACCAATTTTGGCGGATTTAAAAGCAGAAACGTGACGCTTATAATAAAAATAAGTAAAAAAAAATAAAGATAACCGGTATGACGATTTATCACAGTTTGACCGTGCACGGTTATCGTAAACATTTTCATATCTAAGGTTTAAAAAAAATGAATGAAAACAATCTCACCCGCGCATATAATTTAATTAATTTAATTTAACTTATTTCCGCTCGGCTGCTTCACTGCATTCACTTGGCTGCTTACACGCACATGCAGCTGAGAAAATGAGAGACGGAGAAAATATCTAATCTCCATCCCCGCCGGAAAAAGTTAAAATCTGCAGTATGGGAATACATCGGATATTAAAAAAAACAAACGCGGGGTTGTCCTTGAGGACAGATCCAATTTGCAAAAAATGTGGACGCAAAGTGGCTGCAAAAGCAGGCAATATATCCAACATCTTCGCTCATATTCGCGGACACCATCCCTCCATGCATATGAAGGTGTGTCGCATTAATAGCAAGTTATACGTTAAGGCCGTATGATTTCCGTGAAGCAGAGGGAATCCCAGTGCAGTCGTGAACATGGAATGTACATTATAACGAGGATGTCACGTAAAACGCGCAATCTGATGGATGGATAAATCAAAAGTAGATATATGTGTCTGTGAATATTTATGCGCAAAGAGACAGCTATAAAAAGAATCTGCTTGTTTCTGCATGTCACTGAGTGGCGCTGTTTTATCTACTGCATACTGAAGTACACATTACGCTAATGGTGTTCTCTAAGTCTAAGATACATAAACATGAACATCAGCAGAGCTGCTCTGAGAGAAAACGTAAATAAACATTTCCTAGTTTTATTTGAGAAAAATCATTGTCAAATACAATCTGAAGCTCAAAGGTCCACTACAACCCATCAAAATATACGTTCGATTTAATTTGAAATTATGACAGAAATATATTATCATTGTACAAAGTACTTCAAAGTTATAACAACAATAATAATATTCTTTATAATAACATTATTTATTTAAACATTGTTTTCAAGGAATATCATGTTTGCCCATGTTTTAACTTTGCCAAAAATAAAAGGAGTTGTAAATTTTCATTTGATAACATTTTAAAACATTAATTAAAATGTTCAAGCGTGATATAGATATACATAAGGTGTACAGCTTTATTTTTTATTGTTTTAAATGTATTTATTTATTCAGAAGGGAGACTTCAATACTTTCATTAAAACGGTTTCAAGTTTGTTGTAATAAAGGATTTGTTCACTCAAATAGCTTGTTCTTGTTCTTTCAAGAGTCATTGTTACTGATAAGAATTATTGTTTAATATATACCCTGATAACCGTGATATTTTCTGAGACGATTATCATACTGTGAAAATCTCATACAGTTACAACCCTAGCCACGGCACGTTTCTGAAGCGGCTCTCTGCACTGCTTGGCTAAAAATAGTCTTTTGTAAGTTGTCACAGCGTGGAGGACGGAACAAAACCTTGTCAGAGCTGTAAGGGCTAACGGTAACATATACGCTGATCGTGGGCTGCTTTTAAATGAACATTTATTTATAAAACAAAATATCTTCTTTGGCCATATTAGCCTACTCAATAGAATTAACACAGGCTTTACTCCTTTCAAACTTTATCTGGAATGTCACCGTTTCTGTCACAGCAACTTCCTGATCAGGTGAACTCACACACTCACACACACACACACACACACACACACACACACACACACACACACACACACACACACACACACACACACACACACACACACACACACAATCCTCCCCCTAAAAATGCAAGAATAATTATTATACATTCTCAGAAGCTTTGACGCATAACTGCACTGCGCCATAAATGTCTGTTTTGCACTTACCGTACAGGGACTGTAAATGTCATACAGCTCGTATTTTCCTCTACATTTGTAATGGAAAGCAGATTTTCATATACAGTTTGGCCACAGCTGAATATGAGACCTGCATTACAACAATGCATGATGGAAAAGGGTAAATCTTAGGTTAGAGCTGTAGGCATTATAGTCTTCCACTGCTATCTGGTACTGTTAACACAGTGACCTATTTCCAATTGATCACGTGTTCATAAATGCAAAATAAGGCACTTAGGAGAATGAACATGAAGGAAAAATGGAAGAGGAACAGCAAAGGATAGAGAGGAGTGTGTGTGAATGATGAAAAGCATGGTGCGGTTCTCAGGGCACTACGCTTCAGAGCACACTGCTTCCACTGGTGTCCTTTGGCATGCTGTAAATCTAGGCCATCTACTCGGCTGTCCGGCAATGGCGCACATACATGCACATGCATATTTAAACACACTAAGCAAGTCTATAGGCAGACAGCAAGTGCATATATGAAGGGCCAGGGGGCCCAAACATGGAGAGCCCTGTTTCCATGGATATATCTCGTGCTGTCATTCTGGCTTGTGGCAAACATTCTCCAGACTGGGGGGGTGGGGGGTGGTGAGCAGCATTGAGCAGGACACTACTAATTAGAAGGAAGTCTAATGTGGTTCAGCGCTGCGAATGTTGATTTATATGAGGATGTATATCTGCCTGGGTGGTCAAAATGTATCTTATAGGATATCAGAGTAGATTGAGGCTATTTAAATAGATTTACCATAGTTGGCCACTGGCTTATGATATTGTTTTCTGTGTCAATGAAAATAAATCTGAGCTATGTAACATTGAATCACAGTAGTAATTGCCTCGCTGGAACTGTGAGCATTTTCCTAGGTTGTGAAACATTGATTTCATGGATGTTTTCAGGTCAAATCATCATGTTTCAGGAGTCCACTTGTTTTGATTTTTAATGACTGTAAAGGGTCTTGTTATATAAAAGGAAACATTTATAACAGAATATATGCAGAATGCAGAATCAAAATTGACCCTATTTACTGTCTTGATGCATGCCCTTGGCCTTATTGTGAATGACTGATGCATGTTATTATAAAAATATTTCATAACCATTAATCAAATAGTACTGTAATGTACTACAAAATACTATTACTCTTTCTCTGAAATTATTTTCATTTTATTTAGGCCAAATAGGCAATAGGATAATATTAACAGAAATATACCATGTTCATTACAGATGAAGCTAAATTAAGCTTAATAACATTTGTGGAATAATGTTGATCACCACAAAAATTATTTCAACTTGCCACTTGTTTTCTTAAAAAAATTAAAAAACGGTTTCAATGAGGCACTTACAAAGGAAGTAAAAGAGACCAATTTTGGCGGATTTAAAAGCAGAAACGTGACGCTTATAATAAAAATAAGTAAAAAAAATAAAAAATAACCGGTATGACGATTTATCACAGTTTGACCGTGCACGGTTATCGTAAACATTTTCATATCTAAGGTTTAAAAAAAATGAATGAAAACAATCTCACCCGCGCATATAATTTAATTAATTTAATTTAACTTATTTCCGCTCGGCTGCTTCACTGCATTCACTTGGCTGCTTACACGCACATGCAGCTGAGAAAATGAGAGACGGAGAAAATATCTAATCTCCATCCCCGCCGGAAAAAGTTAAAATCTGCAGTATGGGAATACATCGGATATTAAAAAAAACAAACGCGGGGTTGTCCTTGAGGACAGATCCAATTTGCAAAAAATGTGGACGCAAAGTGGCTGCAAAAGCAGGCAATATATCCAACATCTTCGCTCATATTCGCGGACACCATCCCTCCATGCATATGAAGGTGTGTCGCATTAATAGCAAGTTATACGTTAAGGCCGTATGATTTCCGTGAAGCAGAGGGAATCCCAGTGCAGTCGTGAACATGGAATGTACATTATAACGAGGATGTCACGTAAAACGCGCAATCTGATGGATGGATAAATCAAAAGTAGATATATATATATATATGCGCAAAGAGACAGCTATAAAAAGAATCTGCTTGTTTCTGCATGTCACTGAGTGGCGCTGTTTTATCTACTGCATACTGAAGTACACATTACGCTAATGGTGTTCTCTAAGTCTAAGATACATAAACATGAACATCAGCAGAGCTGCTCTGAGAGAAAACGTAAATAAACATTTCCTAGTTTTATTTGAGAAAAATCATTGTCAAATACAATCTGAAGCTCAAAGGTCCACTACAACCCATCAAAATATACGTTCGATTTAATTTGAAATTATGACAGAAGTATTAGCATTTATATACTTCAAAGTTATAATAACAACAATAATAATACTCTTTATAATAAAATTATTTATTTAAACATTGTTTTCAAGGAATATCATGTTTGCCCATGTTTTAACTTTGCCAAAAATAAAAGGAGTTGTAAATTTTCATTTGATAACATTTTAAAACATTAATTAAAATGTTCAAGCGTGATATAGATATACATAAGGTGTACAGCTTTATTTTTTATTGTTTTAAATGTATTTATTTATTCAGAAGGGAGACTTCAATACTTTCATTAAAACGGTTTCAAGTTTGTTGTAATAAAGGATTTGTTCACTCAAATAGCTTGTTCTTGTTCTTTCAAGAGTCATTGTTACTGATAAGAATTATTGTTTAATATATACCCTGATAACCGTGATATTTTCTGAGACGATTATCATACTGTGAAAATCTCATACAGTTACAACCCTAGCCACGGCACGTTTCTGAAGCGGCTCTCTGCACTGCTTGGCTAAAAATAGTCTTTTGTAAGTTGTCACAGCATGGAGGACGGAACAAAACCTTGTCAGAGCTGTAAGGGCTAACGGTAACATATACGCTGATCGTGGGCTGCTTTTAAATGAACATTTATTTATAAAACAAAATATCTTCTTTGGCCATATTAGCCTACTCAATAGAATTAACACAGGCTTTACTCCTTTCAAACTTTATCTGGAATATCACCGTTTCTGTCACAGCAACTTCCTGATCAGGTGAACTCACACACTCACACACACACACACACACACACACACACACACACACACACACACACACACACACACACACACACACACACACACACACACACACACAATCCTCCCCCTAA
>NW_015506068.1:275288-291238 GCF_001515645.1 Sinocyclocheilus grahami
CAACCACTCTCTGGGGGGGCGCCCTCACACACACACACACACACACACACACACACACACACACACACACACACACACACACACACACACACACACAATCGTCTGCCTCATGAAAAAATGTAGTTAATATTTGCATCATTTATGATTTAATTTATCCACCCGCAAATAATCAGAATGCATTTTTTACTACCCGACCTGTGGATTATTCGCAGCGCCCATGGATATAGGAAAAGCAAAATATGTTTGCTGCATAAATCAGACGGACTTACTGAAAATGCAAATTCATTCTCTGCCAGCAGGAGGTGCTTTAAAGCGGGAGAAACGGTTTCCCCAGTAATGGCTGTACACAAAGCAGCGCTGGGCTCACAAACGCTGCTTTATCAGGCATAGAACATGCAAGATGAAATGAAAATTACATCAACAACTTTCTAAAGATAGACTTCCTTCAGAAATACAGTGATATAAAAACACCGCGCCTTGTTTTGATTTTTAAACGTGCAGTAGGCCTACGTGCTCAAGTTTATTCAACGAAGCCTTTTGGAAAACCGGTCAGTTTTGATATTGTGGCGAGCGCCACAAATAAATAAATGTATGGGAAACACATCCCACAGCACAACCACCTGAGCCCAACTTCAGTCTACTCATCACCTTAACTTGAACTGCGTTTGTACCGGTGTCATAGCCAGACTGATAAACAAACACAGACCGGAAGTTAACTTCGGGCCAGGTGCGTGCACCAGATGAAACCGTCTACATAAAGCTTGAAGCATCAGAATCGGCATCGGCCGATCACCATGACAAGAAATTGGTACTCAGTATCGGCTGCAAAAATCCTGATCGGAGCATCCCTAATAATAACAATAATAAGTAATAATTGCTCCTTTGTCCTCCTCCTCCCCCTCCTTCACCAACTCTAACAGCTGACGACTTTGCCACGTTCTTCATTAATAAAATTAAAACCATCAGTGCACAATTTTCCACACCACAATCTGTCAAGCACATCTTACCTGCAAACATACACTCGTTCACATTCTTCTCTTCACTCTCTGAGGCAGAAGTCTCCAAACTAATCCTTTCTAATCATCTAACTACTTGTCCGCTTGATCCTATTCCATCTCATCTCCTTCAAGCCATTTCTCCTGCAGTTGTACCTGCACTCACTCACATCATTAACACATCCCTTCACATTGGTGTTTTCCCCTCAGCATTTAGACAAGCTCGTAAAACCCCACTAATTAAGAAACCCACCCTTAACCCATCTCTTTTAGAGAGCTACAGACGGGTTTCCCTTCTTCCTTTCATTGCAAAAACACTTGAGACTGCCTTGCTCTCAGTTGTTGAAGCCCTAAGACTGGCAAGAGCGGATTCCAAATCTTCAATACTTATCTTGCTGGATCTGTCCGCTGCTTTTGACATGGTTAACCACCAGATCCTCCTGTCAACCCTATTGGCAAAGGGCATCTCAGGAACCGCACACCAGTGGTTTAAGTCTTAGCTCTCAGATAGGTCCTTCAAGGTATCTTGGAGAGGTAAGGTGTCCAAGTAGCAACATCTCGCTACTGGGGTGCCTCAGGGCTCAGTTCTTGGACCACTTCTCTTCTCTGTCTACATGGCATCACTAGGTTCTGTCATTCAGAAACATGGCTTTTCATATCACTGCTATGCTGATGACACTCAACTCTACCTCTCATTCCATCCTGATGATCCGACGATAGCTGCTCGCATCACAGCTTGTCTAACAGACATTTCTTGCTGGATGAAGGACCATCACCTTCAACTCAACCTTGCCAAGACAGAACTACTTGTTGTTCCATCAAACCCATCGTTTCAACACAATTTCACCATCCAATTAGGCACATCAAGCATAACTCCTTCAAAAACAACCAGAAACCTTGGAGTTATGATTGATGATCAGCTGACTTTCTCAGACCACATTGCTAAAACTGCCCGGTCCTGCAGGTTTGTTTTATTCAACATCAGGAAGATCAGGCCCTTTCTTTCGGAACATGCTTCACAACTCCTTGTTCAAGCTCTTGTTCTGTCCAGGCTGGACTATTGCAATGCTCTCTTGGCAGGTCTTCCAGACAGTTATATAAAACCTTTACAATTAATCCAGAATGCAGCAGCAAGATACATTTTTAATGAGTCAAAAAGAATGCACGTCACACCTCTGTTTATCAATTTGCACTGGCTATCAATAGCTGCTCGCGTAAAATTCAAGGCATTAATTTTTGCCCACAAAACCACCACTGGCTCTACACCCCTTTACCTAAATTCATTACTTCAGACTTATGTGCCCTCTAGAAGCTTGTGTTCTGCAAGTGAACATCGCTTTATTGTGCCATCCCAAAAAGGCACAAAATCTCTTTCACGGACTTTTAAATTCAAAATACTTTTAAATTAAATGTTCCCTCCTGGTGGAATGACCTGCCCAACTCAAACAGAGTAGCTGAGTCCTTAGCCATCTTCAAGAATCGGCCAAAAACACATCTCTTCCATCTTTTTTGTCCCTCTAACTCTAGCACTCTCTATTCTAATTCTATTTATATATATAAAAAAACTAACACTAGCTTTTCTAATCTTTTTGTATTCTATCTATTTGTTTTCTTTTTATTTATTATACAATTATCAAAAGCAAAAAAGGCATCTAACACTAGCTTGCTCTATTCTTTTTCTGTTTTTATTTTTATTTATTATATAATAAAAAAAACCTTGCTACATGTACTGCGTTAAGCTTACTGAGACTTGTTATAGCACTTGCATATCATTGCTCTTTTGTTGATTTTGATTGCTTCCATTGTCCTCATTTGTAAGTTGCTTTGGATAAAAGCATCTGCTAAATGACTAAATGTAAATAACAAATGTAAAAAAACAAATGGCATTAAATTCCTTTAAGTTTGGAACTGTTTAGTAGATATTTAGGCATTGTCTTAGGCTCCATTCTATTATGTAATGCACACTTTTCACCATCCAATTCCCTGTTGATAAAATGATATCATGCCTTACTGTTATGCTAGTTCATTTGGAAATACATCACATTACATAAGTAAATTTGGTGCAGACGGCATTTTTCGGTTGGTTTTAGGCCTTTTGTTTCTTAGAGCAGCACCAAAGGAAGAGTTTGACCTCTGTAAGGAGAAAGGCAAAGAGACATGGGCTGCTCCCATTACCCCATCTCTCTGTAGGAGTGAGTCTTGAGTTGATGTTATTTCATGCATAACATTACATAGATATCTGCTCACACACTCATGCTCACACATTCTGTCAGGGTGGCTGTGTTGTTATTTTTGGGAGAGCACAGACCAGATTTTGATTACAATGTCTGAGCACTTGCCCTCATGCTGACTCTTTGTACTGACCCAGAAATGTGTTTATATTTGCAAGCAGCATATATAAATGCAGACAGGAGCAAGCAGATGCAGATAGGGAGCGATGGAGAGATTTAAATGACTGATCGCGTATGACATGTCTAATAATAGATGCTGACAGCAGATCCCCTTAAACTATGTGCTGGACTTGCAAAGGTAACTAGCTGAGACATGTTTCTTGCATTGGATGAATTGAACAGAACTGATGGGAACATGCAGAACACTGTGTTATATAAAACCTTTACAATTAATCCAGAATGCAGCAGCAAGATACATTTTTAATGAGTCAAAAAGAATGCACGTCACACCTCTGTTTATCAATTTGCACTGGCTATCAATAGCTGCTCGCGTAAAATTCAAGGCATTAATTTTTGCCCACAAAACCACCACTGGCTCTACACCCCTTTACCTAAATTCATTACTTCAGACTTATGTGCCCTCTAGAAGCTTGTGTTCTGCAAGTGAACATCGCTTTATTGTGCCATCCCAAAAAGGCACAAAATCACTTTCACGGACTTTTAAATTAAATGTTCCCTCCTGGTGGAATGACCTGCCCAACTCAAACAGAGTAGCTGAGTCCTTAGCCATCTTCAAGAATCGGCCAAAAACACATCTCTTCCATCTTTTTTGTCCCTCTAACTCTAGCACTCTCTATTCTAATTCTATTTATATATATAAAAAAACTAACACTAGCTTTTCTAATCTTTTTGTATTCTATCTATTTGTTTTCTTTTTATTTATTATACAATTATCAAAAGCAAAAAAGGCATCTAACACTAGCTTGCTCTATTCTTTTTCTGTTTTTATTTTTATTTATTATATAATAAAAAAAACCTTGCTACATGTACTGCGTTAAGCTTACTGAGACTTGTTATAGCACTTGCATATCATTGCTCTTTTGTTGATTTTGATTGCTTCCATTGTCCTCATTTGTAAGTTGCTTTGGATAAAAGCATCTGCTAAATGACTAAATGTAAATAACAAATGTAAAAAAACAAATGGCATTAAATTCCTTTAAGTTTGGAACTGTTTAGTAGATATTTAGGCATTGTCTTAGGCTCCATTCTATTATGTAATGCACACTTTTCACCATCCAATTCCCTGTTGATAAAATGATATCATGCCTTACTGTTATGCTAGTTCATTTGGAAATACATCACATTACATAAGTAAATTTGGTGCAGACGGCATTTTTCGGTTGGTTTTAGGCCTTTTGTTTCTTAGAGCAGCACCAAAGGAAGAGTTTGACCTCTGTAAGGAGAAAGGCAAAGAGACATGGGCTGCTCCCATTACCCCATCTCTCTGTAGGAGTGAGTCTTGAGTTGATGTTATTTCATGCATAACATTACATAGATATCTGCTCACACACTCATGCTCACACATTCTGTCAGGGTGGCTGTGTTGTTATTTTTGGGAGAGCACAGACCAGATTTTGATTACAATGTCTGAGCACTTGCCCTCATGCTGACTCTTTGTACTGACCCAGAAATATATATTTGCAAACAGCATATATAAAGGCAGATGGGAACAAGTGGATGCAGATAGGGAGTGATGGAGAGATTTATATGACTGATCACATGTGACATGTCTAATGATAGATGCTGACAGCAGATCCCCTTAAACTATGTGCTGGACTTGCAAAGGTAACTAGCTGAGACATGTTTCTTGCATTGGATGAATTGAACAGAACTGATGGGAACATGCAGAACACTGTGGGTACCACCGGAGTGCAGGAAGTAATGCACTTACACTTACTGTACACCTCTCTGAAGACTCACCTCATATTTTCACAACTACAAAACACAGCGTAGTCCCAGCTAGCCAGAATTTTAACTATGGATAAAGTCCATTCCTCTTTGCTGCTTTTTCTAGCCCAGGACTGCCCACTTTAACAGGAACAATCCATCAGACTGATATGTACAGCGATCAACTTGTTTTGTTTTAATGTCAGGGCTGGATTATCTGAAATTATCTGATTAGCACAATAATTGGCATGGAAAAACTTTTTTTTTAAATCTCAAACGTGAACAATTTAAAACAAATGTTTTCTGTTTTAATATATATATTAAAAACGGAAAGTATTCAGACCCCCTTAAATAAAATCTCAAACGTGAACAATTTAAAACAAATGTTTTCTGTTTTAATATATACAGTGGGTACGGAAAGTATTCAGACCCCCTTAAATTTTTCACTCTTTGTTATATTGCAGCCATTTGCTAAAATCATTTCAGTAAATTTTTTTTCCTCATTAATAATTTATTCATGTGATGGCAAAGTTGAATTTTCAGCAGCCAAGCCATTGCTCAGTGTTTAGTGTGACATGAGCCTTCAGAAATAGTTTTTTTTATCAACACTCGCTTTAGTTATTGCTTCTGAATCTATAAAATATTCACTAATATCTGATTTTTCTGAAAAGAAACTGTTATTTTCCTTCACATTATACAACTGAAATGTTTTTATTCTGCTTTGCATCAAAGGCCTCGGTCATGCAAATCATTTAATGAAGTGTCCTGTAGTGTCATTTGCATATTTACACAAATAAAAAAAAATCCACTGTAATATGCAGCATTAACTCTCTCTTTCTACAACCAAATTATGTTTTAAAGACAAAACTCTCTTTTAACACCTCTGTGCTCTTTTGAGCTTTAACTAATGCCACAGATTGTACGGGATGTTGACCGCATGACAACAGGAACAGATGTTGCTTCTTAATTACCAAGCTGCTGCCAACTGCATTTCTGAAGGAAAACGGCTTCATTTGATAGTTTAGTGAACTAAATGCTGTGACTGCCACAGGACATAGTAATAATGCTTTCACACTTCACACACAGTAATGCTTATGTGAGTGAAAATATCTAATCTATAACACTTCTCCCACACCAATGAGAGAAGAATTCCACAGAGGCTACAGTTTTGCACTGTAATATGGCTTATAGTTAACAAGCTACTCACAAATCAATTGATTATCTGATCAGCTGTTGACTTGAGTGTTGAGTTGAGTGTTTCAGAGATGCTAATGACTCATGAAAAATATTGAGTAGTTCACTTAGCTGTAAGCTGTGTTTTAAGATGTATTTTAGTGCATAAAATGCAATGCATTTTGAACAAATAAACAAATAGGTAAAATAAAAAATAATATTACATTGCTCAGTAAAATACTTGATTCTGATTAGTCAATTGTGGCATTCTGTGGTCATATATTCTTAATAATAACCACTATTTATGTATAATTAACAGTTGTCTCAGGCAATTGGTTTCCTATAGCTGTACTATAGTTTCATTTTCAAAAATGAAAAATCTGTCATCAATAGCTCAGTGTTTTTTTTTCCATTAACATGTATTTAAATTATGGAGTCTAATGTTGTTTTGGACCCCACTGACTTTCATTAGACAAAAAAGTTGAAAGTTCAGCATAAGATGATTCATACAGGTTTAAACATTACCCAGTATGACATTATTACTGTTTAATTTTCATTCTACTTTATAAAGATTTGCCAATTAAAAAACAAAAAAAAACATACAATTCAGGCCTTTATGATGACCAGCTTACTATACATTATCTTTGAATAGATTTTGCTAATTGAGCTTTAAAGAAACAGACCCTGAAAGAAGTGACCTAACAACACATTTTAAAGAACCTCTTATTATCATTTTATTGGTGGGCACATGTCGATGGCTATATTTTGATGCTGTATATCTGAAAAAGCTCTTCATTCGTGCTAATTTCCTGCTGCAGCTGCTCTCAGGGTTTGCCCCCTTTCACCATACTCATTACATGATTAAGTAAAACTGTGCATAGCTATCAGTGCACTTAGCTGCCATCAGCACTGACACTTGCATGGTGATGTACATTCTGCTCTCCAGCACTCTTTCGCTCACTCTCTCTCTCAATATGAAGAATAAGAGCACTTTCTTGTTTCTGTGCCAAAATGCAGGATATAAAACGCTTCACTGCATTATGATGTGGGGTATCAGTCCTGTTGACCAAATTATGAAAAAGAGAGAATTGTACAGCTAATAATATTATCAGTACACTGCTAGGTAGCTAGCTTTTGAATGATGTGTAGTAGGTTAAATCTGGGAGTCATTGCTAATTAATTAAATGGTAGCCTACATTATAAAACTCTAAATTCTGATTAGACAAGCCACACTCAAAACTGTTGTTTTATTATATTTCCCTACAAGTTCACACAATTCAACAGCAAAGAGCTTTCTAAATTGATCTCAACAGATCTCAATTTGTAAGGGGAATAATAAAAAAAAAGAATTACACGTTTAAAGAACCCTCTGCACTTCTCATTGTAATCAGTGAATCATTGTGAAACCTGGTAGTAAAAAAATACCATTGAAAAAGTGGGTTAAATCCATTTACAAAGAAAATTACCTGTTGCACTAAATAGATTTTCTCGTCTCCAATATTGCAGTTTTGGAAGTTGATTGGATTTAATTTTATTGCGTTCCTGTAATGGGGCTGACGAGACATGAGGCGTGAGGATCCATGTGCAAGCTTTATTTATAAACACGGTCAGAACACAGGCAGGGTCAAACAATGGCAAACTGGTATGGTATGGGCAAGACACAAGAATAATCCAAGAGCAGACGAGGGTCTCCAATCAGCAAACGACATCCAGAGGGCTAGACAGAGAGAAATAATCCAGGTACACAGTAATAGTCCCAAACAGAGTCCCAACGACAAGACGAGAGAGAGATCCAAGGCAGGCTATAAACTTCAGGGCAGGTAGAGATCAGACAAGAGGAGAAAACAGGCTAAGATCAAAACACGGGTAAAACAGACTACGAACAAGACTAAACTAAACTTTAACTCAGGAAACACAGAATGGCTTGGTAACGCAGCTAACACTAGGAGAGTGATAAATGCAGAACAATACTCGGCGACTAAAGCAGGATCTGGGTAGGTGTTATATAGTGTGTGTAATGGCTTTCAGGTGCTAGTGTGATTGGTTACAGCTGTGTGCAAACAGTGCAATGGATGATGGGAAATGTAGTCCAGGGCATAGTGTAACAGTCTGTGTAGTGTGAGAGTCCATGTAGTGAGCGGGTGACCTCTGGTGGTGAGTGAACGGAAGTTCATAGACCGAATTCGTGATCGTTCCTCATTTGAATTAGAGATATGTGATTTAGCCTTCTGAGATCTTTGAATGCATCTCACCTGAGCTATAAAAACCATGTCAAGCTATCTGTTCCACTCAGATCTTAATACTGACAAAGCAATGCAATGCTCATTCAAGCTTCATATACATGTCTTAAATTTTAGCTTGATGCCCATTTTCAGGGGTTTGTTTGCTTATGTGTCTGAGTGTATGCTAGGATGTACTGTAACCCTTCTTATGACTCTTTGTCATTGCATCTTTTAACAGACATATTCTCATATACAATTAATGACTTTTTGAATCACTGAGATGGGCTGCTGTGCAGTAAAATAGAAACCTCGATCACATGCTGTCTGCTAAGTGCTCTTTCATTTTAGCTTGATGCCCATTTTCAGGGGTTTGTTTGCTTATGTGTCTGAGTGTATGCTAGGATGTACTGTAACCCTTCTTATGACTCTTTGTCATTGCATCTTTTAACAGACATATTCTCATATACAATTAATGACTTTTTAAATCACTGAGATGGGCTGCTGTGCAGTAAAATAGAAACCTCGATCACATGCTGTCTGCTAAGTGCTCTTTGACTGTTTGGGGAAGTGTTGTCTTGGCAACTGTTTTCACCATCTGACACAGAGCCTTAAAGGGGTCATATGATGCGATTTCAATTTTTCCTTTCTCTTTGGAGTATTGCAAGCTTTTGGTGCATAAAGAAGATCTGTAAAGTTGCAAAGACTAAAGTCTCAAATCCAAAGAGATATTCTTTATAAAAGTTAAGAGTCAACCACGCCTACCTAAAATGGCTCATTCTAACACGCCCCCACATGTCTATGTCACGATGTGGGAAGATTTGCATAACGGCGCCCAAATATTCATGCAACGAAAGAAGGTGTAACTTTGATTCTCGCTGTAGTATTGTTGCCGCCGCTGCCATCTTGCGGAGATGCTGTGCGTTTCATTATGAAAGCAAAACTACTTTGTTTGGCCTTCCAAAAGAGGATACAACTATCAGTGGTTAAGTTGTATTTACAACACTGTTCCGGAACAGTTCAACCCAAATATTCAGATGTGTGCAGCGCATTTTATGGAGGACGAGGACTGTTTCCTGGGAGAGTAGCCTACAATGCCGGTGTCTGTTTCTATAAAGTGGGGCAATTCCAACTTTGCAAAGACAGTCTGGCGCTTCATGACTCACAGTCTGTAAGTCCGTTTTCATATTTAAAGAATTTGCCACTGATGATTTAAACGTGAATTTTGAGCAGTGTAGAGTAGGGTTTCACTGGTTTTGTCCCGTCACACGCTTGAGCTATTCGGCCAATCACAACGCACTGGAAAGCTGGCCAATCAGAGCACACCTCGCTTTTCAGACCGATGAGCTTTGTAAAAATTTACGCATTTCAGAAAGGCGGGGCATAGAGGAGAAACAATAAATGTACATTATGTGGAAAATAATGTTTTTTTAACCTTAAACCACATAAACACATTGCATTACACCAAATACACAAAATAATGTTCTTTTTAGCAACGTCATATGACCCCTTTAAAGCATCACATTAACCCCTGACCCTCAAACTTTGTTGACCCCTGACTGACCTCATTTGTCCCAGACCTTTTGCTCAGAGGAACTTGGTTGTTTCCATAGTAACAAAGATGTGGGCTGATCTATGTAGAAAATGAACTGTGATTCACATTTCCTGTCACTTAGCCATATCATCTTTTCTCAGTCATCCTGTTGCTTTGCTGTTTTACTATGACAGGACATGCTTCGCTTTGTTTATGAGGAGTTTTTATTCTTCACATTTGTGAAATTCTCTTGGACTCTGTGCACAATCAATTAGTTCAAAATAGTCTCATATTTAGCCATTTAGTCTTTAGTCTTATTTAGTCCTACAGTAGATAATATTAATAATCAATGTTTATATATACTACTGTTCAAAACTTTGGGGTTTGGGGATTTTCTTTATGTTTTTGAAAGAATTAAAGAATTCTCTTGTGCCTACCAAGGCTGCAATTGTTTGATCAGTAATAACGGTAATAAACAGTAATACTGTGAAGTATTATTACAATTTCAAATAAACTTTCTATTGTAATATATTTTTTTTAATTCTTTTTTTTTCTGTGATGGCCAAGCTGAATTTTCAGCAGTCTTCAGTGCTACAGAAATAATTTTAATATGCTGATTTGTTGCTCAAGAAACATTTCTTATTATTATCAACGTTGAAAAAATTGTGCTTCCATAATATTTTTATGGAAACCATGATAATTTTTTCAGTATTCTTTGATGAATAGTATGTTCAAAAGAACAGCATTTATTTGAAATAGAAATCTATTTAGAAAGACATAAACGTCAATTTCAGTGATTTAATGCATCCTTGCTAAATTGCTAAATAAATAAAAAATACTGGTCCCAAACATTTTGAATGTATGAATAATGTATTTTCTCAGAATTTTGCCCAATGCCGACTTTAACCATTGTAAAGCTGACAAATTCTGCTGCCACCAGCTAGTTATTGTACATTCATCACTTTGGCTCACTGCCCAACACTTAGCACTTTCTCCAGCCAAAATCCTAAAATAACAATGCATCCACAATACTGTTATGCTGCTGATAATGAACAAAACATCAAGTATCTCTCATGCTTATATAATGACATTTAGCTTGTTTTATATAATGACTCAAGGCCAGTCAACCTTTATGTTAATACCATTAAACCATTGTTAAGGTGCAACTGAAACATAATTAAGGTAATTTCATAAGTGTGCATTTGGGTTTTATTCTAACTTTTAACTTGCACCCTTCTCCACTGAAGCTTGTACAGTCATCTGTATCCACTGCGTGATTTCATTCTGGCACGTAACACTCACAGAAAGTGGTTGATGTCCCATCCAGTCTGTCATAACAGCAGTCACCAGCCTATTGTATTTTAACAGTAGTACAATGCAGGTTTCTAGAGAACAGTGATTGGTTGAGGCAGCCTCTCGAAACGGATGCTGACAAATATTTAACATACCTGTAAATCACATGTGACTGTGGACAGACACTTCCTGTCTGAGACAATGCTGTCACTCAGTCGCAGCATCATCGGGAGGAGCCAGGCCATGGAATATCAAATTGAGATAACTAATA
The DNA here is from genome assembly GCF_001515645.1 of Sinocyclocheilus grahami. NCBI lineage: Eukaryota > Metazoa > Chordata > Actinopteri > Cypriniformes > Cyprinidae > Sinocyclocheilus > Sinocyclocheilus grahami. The sequence continues at coordinate 286,892 of NW_015506068.1, forward strand.
TTTTCCCAGCTTACTGTTAAATTTTACTTTGCCTCCTGTGGGTTAAATGTGAACACTCAGTGGAGAGACATCTGCCCCTCATCTTGCTGACTCTCGCATATTATTAAAGATTAAATACTCTGTAGTAGAGAAGAATATGTCCCCAATTATGCTATTTTATATCATAGACCACTCTAAATAGGCATATGACACTTGTGATGTGATTACAAGACCCCAGTAAATCTTGTAGTTTTCTCTCTTGTGTGACATGGTTTATTATCGAAGCAGGAAGTTAGGATGGAACTTATTTATTTATTATCCATTCATCCATCTATGCATCAGCCTTTAGTACTTGCTTCTTCCTTTGCTAGTCAAAAGTAGCTGGTATTAAGGACAAAATTTTATAGTAAATAGATAGACTTGACTAGTAAACAGTTTGGATTTAATCTTTATGTATCAATTTCACAGTTCGATCTGTCATGCGCACTGACTTTTTTCTGCATTTACTATAGTCAAAACCATCAAGTTAAGCCAAGGCAATTAGTTCCTATAAAACATACATTAACAAAGTCAACAACTGATTTTTACAATGTGTTAGGTATGCATCAATAGCTATGTTTACATGCAACCGAATAATCCATTTGTAATCAGATTGATGGCTCAATAGGACTGCAAGGCCTTCATGTAAATGTCTCAATCGATCCAACTGTGCTCATCCAAATGAAATTTCAATTGAACTGGAAGGAGTGGTGTAGACCTGGAATAATCTCATAAGTATAAGAGAAATTCTAAAATTCTAACCATCTAACCAACCTAAATTTGTGCTTTTACCAAAGTTACACAATAAACTTTCACTCAGACATTACTACTTTAGTTTTACCGACGTTCATGCATCAAGACAATTCCTGACCCAAGGCAGAAAGTTTTGTTTTCAGGTGTCTGATAGGTCATTTTATTTAATATCTATTTTCACAATGCAATACATTGGATTTTCCTTGGAGGAATTATTTCATCTTGTCTTAAATTGAAAACAGTTAAGAGTAGACTTGTTGGCATGGAAACCAAGTAACGGGGTTTAATTACGCTTGGCTAGTTACGCTTTTAACACAGCAACGACTGGATAAGGGACCTTTCAGCATTCTCTAGGGCAATTGCTTTATAAATTTCAATTAGCATGCTAATATAACCATATTGAATAGCATTGTAGTGTAACTGCATATAATGAGTCTCAAAGAAAACAATAACAACAACAACAAAAAAAAACAGGCACACATGAGGGCATTGCATGAAAGCTAGCAGCTGTTCCACTGCTGATAAAACAGGTAAGTCTTTAGATGGGGACTGTTTTCATTTAGCAATGTGGGTGACAGGGTAAAAACACGCCCCACGGCATTGCAATACTGAGACCTAACATGGTAGAAAACAAGTGGGTGGTCATAGTTTTAAGAGGAATTTGAAAAGAGTGACAGTTGTACCACCTCAGGAAAAAAACAACTACAACACATCTTTGGTATATATATAGATATGTCTATCTTTGTCTGTATTCTGCTTCTAAACTTAATCCAGAAATAAAAGTGGCATCACATATCTTCTGGCGTCTCTGTTCAATTTATCTTATTTTTCTAAGCAGTGGAGTAGCCTATTGATAATTAGAAGATGCTTTTACTCACTTGAGTCTAACTGTGCATTAGAAAAGGCTTAAAATCTGCATATGAATACTTTGACACCCCCCCCCAAGCATGTAAGCTTATTTTATTTCAGATTTTCTATGGTGTTATTTTATATAAAAGTACTTTATATATTTAATATTGTTTTTGCATGTTATTGGTGACATGGGAAGTGTGGGTTGTTGTGGGATATTGCTCATTATTATTATTTTTTTTATTTCACTATCACTGCATACGAATATGCTTACTTCCATATATGTAGCTTGGGCGCTTTTCAGCACTGCACTTATTGTCTTTGTTGGTTTGTATTTCCACAGGGTGAAGATAAGGTTGTACAAATTTATGAATGAATCGCTTGTTTTAAAATCTTCCTGGTATACTGACATTTGTTATGACATCCCCTTCAAACATTACAATGCACATGATAACTTTCGTTAACTAAATATTTCCTGATAATTTACTCACCCCCATGTCGTCCAAGATGTCTTTCTGTCTTCAGTCGCAAATAAATTAAGGTTTTTGAGGAAAACATTCCAGGATTTTCCTCCATATAATGGACTTCAATGGTGGACAACAGGTTGAAGGTCCAAATTGCCGTTTCAATGGGCTCTACACGATCCCAGCCGAAATTCACGCATTACGTAATCACGTTGGAAAGGTCATGCGCGGTTAGCTCTTCGACTGTGAACTCTGGTTCAAAAAGGTAGGGTAGGGCAAAAAACACCATCCTTTAAGCAGTGATGCTATAGAAATATACAGAGCTACCGCAAAAACTGAAGTTCAAAGTCAATATTCTAAAGATGGCTACACACTTGTTTCTATAATGACAAGGTCTGTACAAAAAAATAGTGGTCCAAATTCATATTATTCGAAAAACACCCGGTAAATACCCGGATGACTTACTATTTCCGCCAAGATTGTGGAATGTGCATTCAATGGACACTTTACTATAACATGGCAGATGTAATACATCCAAAATTTATTTATACTACCTACATTCATACTATATAGAGCAAACTTTTTAACTTCTGTGAAGTGTCAAACCCAATACCTTCTAGTAAGTATGCTATTTTAGACACAGTGTAGGCCCATATACTCTGTCAGTTGCACAAATGTGCACAACTCCAATGTGGCAGCAACCATGACAGAGCAACCCGCTTTTTGAGAAATTTTATAAAGTGATGGTCAGTTCTTTTAGTATGAATTTTTTAATTAGCAGAACATTATTAAGTACACCTTTAACATAAAATTAGCCTAAACTGAACACTGCAAATGCAATTCTCTTTCTTTCATTCATACACACTCATGCAAATACAGACAAATGCATATAAATCTTAGGATGAGTAAGAAACACGCACTATTTTCAGTGCGGCTTTTAAGCAATAACAGAGTGGGGTGAAACCTGCCGATGTGATTCACCAAAACGCGCTGCTTGCGAAGGGTAAAACTTGGTAGGTTGTCTCTTTAAATCAGCGCTGCAGCGCCTGCGAGCACAGACGGTTACAACAAGTTCCACCTCTGCAGTGGGTAACTTCAACCACGCGCGCTCTCAACAGCCTCAATAGCCTCTCTCAGCCACGCGACACATGTCATTCAGCTTTCACACACTCCTACAGATTGGTAGATCCCACGCTAAAGTGAAAACTTCCAAAATTCCAAAAATTCAACCCACAAGAAACTTTTTACTTTTCTTCCCACTCATGGCTTTGATAGGGGCCATCATCAGACATGATTCGGGTTCCTTATCGGCCCAATTAACTAATTATTTTAAAGGGGTCATAAGATGCGATTTCAATTTTCCTTTCTCTTTGGAGTGTTACAAGCTCTTGGTGCATAAAGAAGATCTGTAAAGTTGCAAAGACTAAAGTCTCAAATCCAAAGAGATATTCTTTATAAAAGTTAAGAGTCAGCCACGCCTACACTGTTATCCCTGAAATTATTTTAATTCAAAATACTTAGATACAATAAACATAAACTCCAACATTTTTGCACAATTACTCAATTTGTTTAGTTTGTTGTACGATTTGTAAGAGTTTTTTTCATTCTATTGAATTGTTTAAACTGAATGTACTTAACATAGTTTATTCTAGTATGTTGTCAGTGAAACGCAATACAAGGAAGATTTTGATTGGGTCTTTGAACTGACGTCAGGCATGGATGCAGCGCGGATTTTTACATCTGCTGGTGACTGTGAGTAGGACTTTAAATTTTTGTCTCAAACAGCAAATACAGGTGCATCTCAATAAATTAGAATGTCATGCAAAAGTTCATTTATGTCAGTAATTCAACTGAAATTGTGAAACTCGTGTATTAAATAAATTCTATGCATACAGACTGAAGTAGTTTAAGTCTTTGGTTCTTTTAATTGTGATGATTTTGGCTCACATTTAACAAAAACCCACCAATTCACTATCTCAACAAATTAGAAAACTTCATAAGACCAATAAAAAAAACATTTTTAGTGAATTGTTCAAGTTTAAGTCTTCTGGAAAGTATGTTCATTTACTGTACATGTAATCAATACTTGGTTGGGCCTCCTTTTGCATGAATTACTGCATCAGTGCGGCGTGGCATGGAGACAATCAGCCTGTGGCACTGCTCGGGTGTAATGGAAACCCAGGTTGCTTTGATAGTGGCCTTCAGGTCATCTGCATTGTTGGGTCTGGTGTCTCTCATCTTACTCTTGACAATACCCCATAGA
>NW_015506068.1:291442-341786 GCF_001515645.1 Sinocyclocheilus grahami
CTGAAGGCCGCTATCAAAGCAACCTGGGCTTCCATTACACCTGAGCAGTGCCACAGGCTGATTGTCTCCATGCCACGCCGAATTGAGGCAGTAATTCATGCAAAAGGAGGCCCAACCAAGTATTGAGTACATGTACAGTAAATGAACATACTTTCCAGAAGGCCAACAATTCACTAAAAATGTTTTTTTATTGGTCTTATGAAGTATTCTAATTTGTTGAGATAGTGAATTGGTGGGATTTTGTGAAATGTGAGCCAAAATCATCACAATTAAAAGAACCAAAGACTTAAACTACTTCAGTCTGTGTGCATTGAATTTATTTAATACACAAGTTTCACAATTTGAGTTGAATTACTGAAATAAATGAACTTTTCCACGACATTCTAATTTATTGAGATGCACCTGTACATTAATAGTCGTTAATAAATGAGAGGTATAACAGTTAGCTAGTAACTCTAAATGTAAGTTTAGGCTGTGTTTACATGTAAATTTACACCACAGTGTTGTACCGATCGATCGCAACCGCCACAATTACATATAACGTTCATATAACTGTGTTACAACATGCTCTATCGTCACATCTAAAATCTAATGCTTATCATATTTTTGATCAACAATCATTTACAAATCATTAAACAAAGCGTCATCTGTTGTGTAAAACGATATATCTTGTTCGATGGTGTTGGTGAATCTTGGTGGTTTTTCTTATCAGAAATGTTCAAAATGTGACTTTAACACAAATACAGCGAAACTTTATCACTGACCGATTAGTTTTTTTTTTCATTTCTTTGTGAGTGAAGTATTAAACAAACTAGCTTAACTTGAAACTCGACCCTGTTTTTACATGCGAGAAATACTAATCCAAGTTAGTTAGCTATCTTAGTTATCAAATAAATGCAACCTCGTGCTCATCAGCGTGGTATTAGCTAAGCTACATTTCAGTTAATACGATTCTATTGTACGATGACATGCTAGATAAAAAAAAGCTAGATAGTACTTTAATTCTTTTGGCTAGCTGTTTATAGAAGATTTGTAGATCAGTGATCAAAATATGTAAATTTGCCTTGTCAGCTAGTAAAAAAAACAGTCTAATGTGGATTTTTGTAACTGCAGATTCCAAGAAGTTCAAAACAAGACTAATCAAGATGATCTGGAAATGTAAGTATTGCATATTTGCTTGTGACAAAAGGGGATACTTGTTAAAACATTACAGAATTAAACATGGGAGCTATGTAAGAAGCCAACCATTTCCATGCCTATATCAGGAATGTTTATGTACTTTTAAGTCTTTCAGTAGCTTTAAAACACACTTATCTCGTTTTCATACATCAACTGAAAAAAAACAACATGAGGGGAAAATTGAAGCCAAGTTTCCCTGTCAGCTTTGTGATTTAATTGAACCCTGTGAGATTACTGAATATTTTGCCCACCTTCGGCGTAGACATCTCAAAGACCACCAAAAAGTCCAATGTCCATTTCAAGGATGTAGCTTTGAAAGCAGTGTATGTTGCACATTCAGTGCACACAGAAGTAAGCATCATCAAGATCAAAATGAGAGAATGTTTAAACCAGAGTTAATAGTAAGAATAGAGAGTAATGAAAATGACAGTGTAATTGACACTCAGGAGTGTGCTGTGCAGGAGATGCATCCAGATTAATTGGGCCAAGATCATTTTAGTGCAGAAGAAAGTGAAACACAATCTCAAGATTTAGGACAACAATTGGAACATAATTTAGCTGCTCTTTTTTTAAAAATGCAAACCATCCTTCACATACCAGAGAACTCTGTTCAGGAAGTAATTCAACATCTTTACCAAATAGTTCAGTTGTCCCAGCCGCTTTTGCAAAAGAATGTGAAGGCTGTTCTTCAGAAACACTTTGGACATGTAGATGAGTCAGTTGTGAAGGAGGTGGTTAAGACTGTGGCAGAGAGTGACATATTGTCCAAATCTTGTAGAAAAAATGGATGTCTTGCAACCAGTAAAAGAAGAGCATTGTATGTAATGCGCAACTTTCCTCTGGTAATGCCTATAGAGTTTGTAGTTGAGAAAGGGAGAAAAACAGTAGTATACGTTCCCCTCTTACAGATGCTACAGAAACTATTGAACAAGAAAGACATTTTGGATAAGGCTATGTCAAAACAAGAACATAAACCACATGAATATAGGACATGTTGCGATGGCTCAGGGTTTAGAGAGAATGCCCTTCTTAGTTGCGAAGACTTCACAATCGCTCTGGGTCTGTACATTGATGATTTTAAAGTGGCTAACCCTTTAGGAACATCTAAAAGAAAACATAAGATGTGTGCACTTTACTGGGTTATTGCAAACTTCCATGGAAAATACAGATCCACACTAAACTCAATTCAGCTTGCTCTCTTGTGCGAGAGTGAAACAGTTAAAAAGTGTGGTTATGAAAGAGTTCTGTATCCACTTCTTAGTGATTTAGCCACTCTTGAACAACATGGGGTTTACATTGAGCATCTTGGTAGAAGTGTTAAAGGAACAGTGCTCTATGTGTCAGCTCTCTGCAACCACCACACACCAGACCTCTGACCTCGCTGACATGCGATGTGTTGCGATTAGAGGGCCTCCCGTACTTCTTGGTGATGACCCAACTGAGTTCTTCAAAGCCATGCTTTGTAAGTATTATTAATACATTTTTACTTTCATAGTTTTATTGTATGATTTTCTTAATGTGCATTTATGTTAGCAAAAACAATAAAGAAATCACCAAGCACAATGTCATATTTTAGTTAAATGATAAAGGAAATAAGGAGTGAGGAGGAGGTTTTAATTTTAATTAATTCAGGAGAAATTTGAATTCATGTTATGACACCTTTGAAACTTTAAATTACAATCCAGGATAATCTCATAACTTTACATATTTTTAATGTAATCAGTAGTTCATGTCATATGCAATGACTTGTATACAAAAGCAAACATATAAATTTAATATTTCAATATTACTGAACTCTTGGATACATTTGTGTACATAATTCACAAACAATTATGCTTGCATACAACTAAACAAAAGCATTCAATAAAATGTATATCTAGAAAAAACTGTTCACTGCTCAAATTTATTTGAGTAATTTCCATATTCTTGTCCAGGCTTCTGATGACGCAGACTCATACCAACATGTGTCCGTTGGAATCCTTAGCCGAAAAAATGAAGATGAGGCCCTGCAACCCCGGTCCTTCCACCTCCACCCATCCTCAGTGGGAATCATCTTGGAGGGGAATGTTGTAATGGACAATTTAGACAACATACCCCAGGCCATGTGTCTTTTGTTTGGGTTGACTTATGCACTGCACCTAAACTACCCTAAGTGCATGGGCAATACCTTTCTTTTCATTCAACAAGTTCTGCTAGGTTTGGGTAAGAAGGAGTTACTCTTTCAGAATTGTTATAAAAATCTTTTCCAGATGTTCTTTAAACTATGCCTTAGTGTTTGGCAAATGTTCATGTACCATATTAATAGAGTAAAATAACATACATTGTTTGTTTAATATTTGGAAATGTTTTAAAACACTGTTTTAAATATTTAAAATTGGGTAATTGGTAATTAAGACAATTTATTTTTTTGTCACTCTTTGAAAACTGCTGCTAAGTGAATTCAAATAAATTGTTAGTTCAAATAAATCCTTGTTATTCTTTGCCCTTGTTTGTAATGCAGGTGTATCTTAATTAAATAATTTACAGTAAATAGCTAAATTTTAATTAAATGTTTGGGTTCTGTCACAACATTTATCCAGGTCGAGATTTCACCTCTGTTTTCTGCTGTGGATACCTTTAAGCCTATACAGGTTGATTGAACTTAAAAATGTATGGTAACTCGTTGCCCTAAAAAAGTTAATTTTGTCTTGTTGAGAAAACAATAAATTTCAAGTTTAATGTACTTAAGATTTTAACAGCATTGCATTAAAAACGGTTAGTTCAATTAACTAAATATTTTTAAATACATTAAACTTGAAATGTATTGTTTTCTCAACAAGACAAAATTAACTTTTTTAGGGCAACGAGTTACCATACATTTTTTAAGTTCAATCAACCTGTATAGGCTTACAGTGTACCTAAAACGGCTCGTTCTAACACGCCCCCACATATCTACATCACTATGTGGGAAGATTTGCATAACGCCGCCCAAATGGAAAATAACGTGTTTTTTAAACTTTAAACCGCATAAACACATTTCATTACACCAAATACACAAAATAATGTTCTTTTTAGCAGCATAATATGACCCCTTTAAGTACTTTTGATGAATAAATATTTGAGGGAAAAATACATCGATTTCTAACTGAATTCATGGCCAACAACAGATTTTCAACAGACTACAATAAATCAAAATTACATTCCATACAATTAATGCAAAAGGCCTGTTCACAAATACTAAGAAATTACTTTTCACAAACTTTTTAGGGGTAACAAATGAATCCTAAATGTGGTAACATTCAATTTATTCATTTGTTTTTACAAATTACCGATTACAACAAAACATAACGTGAACAAGATGTCAGTAGCCTATCACAAGCCTTAAGTCCAATAACACTAACAGTTCATTTCGAGTCGGACATGACGAAACTAATAATTTGGAGTTCATTAAGTGAGTCATATAAATTCAGTAACATCTCAATGATTCAAAAGTGTTTTGATTCTCAATAAAGAACCGACTCATGAGAGTCATTTGCTCGAGAATCGGACTAAGCATCTTGTATTGTATGTTTTTGACTGACTATAAGAACCGGCTCATAAGAGTCATTCGTTAAACACTGGTCGCGCTGTGTGTCTCACGCTGTAAAGATTCAGTTGCGGTGTTGCGGTGCATGGTAGTACGGGAAACACTGTCAGAGTATTTCACTACGGTGGTCCTTCTGCATCGGAGGAACAATGCAGATTCGAGAACCATTAACGGACCCGAACGTCATGTAGCCTAAATGATTTGGCTCCGCTATTTTATTTGAAAAATGGAACCGGTTCTTCGGTTCTCGGTTCACATCACAAGACCTGATATTTGTCTTCCTTTAGAGATGGAGTATATTACATGCGCTCACGCTCGTCAAGTCTATCAGATAATGGGACGTAAAGATGGGGTACGACACCAGTTGCTCTCTTTAAAGTAGGTAAGGATATATACAGTAAATGTTACGTTTAGATAGTAGCCTATATACGGTAAGTGATATTCACAAAATATGGTAGCTCATGAATTCCCACTCCTGTGTTCATTTAAAAACATTTTCCGATTAAGTCTTGGGTGTGCCATTTTGGTATAAGGTAAGGGGTGTTGGCTTTGTTTGCTTGCCATAGGATTACGATTTTGGAGACACGAGAGTGTTAACCCGTTCTGAGGGCTCTCAGATGGCAGTAAGACTGTTTTAAAACCATCTTTACACTGCCTACCTTGTGAAGAGGTCGTGCTGTTCTATTTCTCTAATGCTTGTGCTTTAACGTTTCACGTGATATTTCTAAAGACTTACGTCAGGGCGAATGCGCACGTGCCCGATGGAAATCGCCGCAAATGACTGAAGTTCATCCATTCTGAGCTGACTTTTAACGAGGAATGGAATGGTGATGCTCGCTTTGTTTTCTGCGTTTTCTCGGATGTTCTGCAGCCTCTCCTGCTGGAGAATGACCCCCCCTCAGCGCCTGTCGGAATGCCGTTTCTCTCCGCGTGCACAAGGGCCACGCGCCAGATGGCCACATCAGAACCGACTGTGATACTATTGCACTAAAGCTGGACCCTAACTTTGCGGATCTGATGGTGAGTGACTTAAAGTACCTCATTTATATTTTTTATTACAATTTAAGACAGATTATGTTACAAGATAAAACTTTGGTCTCTCTTCCTGTGTTGTCAATACACAAAAAAACTTTCGGTGATGATATAAATCAACTGTTTCATTTTAGTACTAATGCCAGTGAATTGAGAGTTTCTCCCAAACAAATGTGCGTTTGCGGTGGGTTTAGCATTGATCTACGATGTGATATACGAAATTAAAGCGATGCCTCACAATGGCATCGCACCATAGATTATCGTTGCATTTTCGCAGATGCAGAGAAAGAGGATCCATTTGTAGCAGTGCCAGACGCTTGCTCGGTATCGCTGCACTGTTAAATTAACTTTATGCAATTACGTATAGTCGATGCAATGTCTTTGAATCTCTGAAAACGGTAGAGATTGTGTAGAAGGGATTTAGTCAGAGGGTAACCGCACTGGTGGCTCAGGAAGCTGGAGAGCGCGTGCAATGAATATCAATTGTCAGCTAATCATCACAAAGGGCTGTGGCGTGTCCGTGGCCTTGGTTATCCCTGAGGCAAAGACGATTTGACTTTGTTTTCCGATTACACTGTTTTTATCTATGACAACACAAGGTATACTCGCGGCTGTATGAAGTGGATGGAGGTTTTAATTGTGCGTTATGACGTCTACATTGGCTATATGACGTCGGCTGTCGCCGCTTCCTCTTTTCAGATATCCAGCCAATCAGGTCACTGGTATTAGCCAACCAGGCAAAAGGTGTTTTTTTTTTCTTTTTCATCATACAGAAAGCACATAAAATCACTGCAGCACCATGGAGAGTGCCTTTAGCGCTTTATCTGTTTTAAGCACCAAGGACAGAGACCCGAATCAACTAGGCCTACGTTCAATGACAGTGTCAGAAATTGCCTTGATCTAATAATTTAAGAACATAGATCTTAGCAAGGGCATAGGTTTGCATTGAAAACAAGGACATATTGCAAGGAGGCAGGGGAAATGATTAAGGCAAGATTATAATCTTTGTAAACAAACCAGCTATTAAAACAGTGAATGACAGGACCCTGATCAGGATGGTGATGTTGAGAAACGTCATTGGGTGGACATACATCTGGTGATATAGAGAAAATAACATTTATTCTCTCTTATCACAAGGCACATTTTGTATACTTTTCTCAGCCCCACAATATTATATATGACAGCTGACCGATTCTGTAAATGCATTCTGAGTTCATTTTGAATCATCCGCTTACCTATAGTTAAATACTTTTATGTTCATTAAATTAAGTATTATTCATCTCTCTGGTCAGTAGCAAACCTGAGGGTGGTCATGCTTGGCACACAGTGTGCTGGCCAACGGATGTTATTTATTTATTTTCTATTTATTTATTTATTTTATAGATGACCTATTATGCTTTGTTACTTTACCTGTACTATGTAATATAGCTGTTTGTGCATGCAAACAATCTACAGAGTTAAAAGGGAGTTAATTGTTTCAACAGGAAACACGTCTTAAACGCCTCATTTGTAGTCCTCACATTATTTCTGTAATGTAGCTATGTCACCACAGGGCTCTACAGTGCGACCATTTCAGTCGCGACTGAAAACTACTGCGTGCGACTATGAAAAAATATTTAGGAGCACCAGTGCGACTGACAAGATCTTCATCATATTTGTGATTGTGATCGCTGAGGGGAGCTTCAAAGCTTTCTACGTGTTTTTGCAGCGTTGAGTAATGTATCACAGACCTATCTCATGAATCCTTTCATAAGCAAAGTGTAGACAGGGTGTAAATAAGAGATTCATTGTGCAGTGTAGAGAGCTTCGTTGATTATAAATGTGAGATCGCGATGAGTTAAGATGAGTGACTGCTTTTAATGATTTTTAAGGGAGTTTGTAAATGTGATACTGATTTAATACAACAGTTCAATAGACAAGAAGTTAATATTAAGTGACTTACATTGTCTGACTATAACACTATTGTCTGATTTTGCTCTATTTCGTCATCGAAAATAGTTTGAAAAAGTCACAGCTCAGCCGCTGCGCATCTCCATTTAAACACAGCAGTGTCTCGTTTATGAATGAACTGCATTTTTAAACAAATCTTGTGAGTCAGTGATTCATGATTACCCATTCATAAATACTGTCCATTGCTTCATTCCTGAATGAATCAGCTGTTCGAATGAATCAATTGAATGAATGATTCAGTGATAAAAGCAGTGACTTGTCGCCACCTGCTGGCAGTTTGTTTCATTTTTAAAGTATCTTTTCAGTTCTTTAAATCATTTAACATTTCTATATTCAACATTTTTTAAAACATTAATCTTAACATGAATTTATGGATTTAATTGCACTCATGCCACCTCTGATCCTCATTAAATGTCTGAAAATACACCTACATGCCACTTTTGGCCACCTCTGTACAAATTAATTTTAATACTGATTTCATTTGATTAGTAACTTATTCTTCTTATTCTACTTGTTCTTATTCTGTGGTTTTAATAAGAATTTTTAAAAAGCTTATAAAATATAATTAAAAAAAAATTTGACAAAAGATTACGTACTTTTAATAAAGTTAGGAAAAATGCCATTACAAAGGTAAAAACAAACTTCCACTGTAAATCACTTTAAGGAGTCAAATATCACCTCGTAATGGGAAGGCAAATTATTATTGATTAGAAGGTGCTCCTGAATTTTTGACTGTGCTCCTAAATTTTTCAAGTTAGGAGCACAAGTGCTCCTAAAAAGAAAAATAAGCGTAGAGCACTGCACCATGTATTTGGCTTTTCGGAAGGTGGGCTTTAAAGAAAACAAAACTAAAATAGAATGTTCAGAAAGAGGGTGAAAACAGGTACTGCAGCAATGTAAAAAAAATTTTTTTTTGAACATTAAATCATATAAACCAATTCTAGTAGACCCCCTAAACAAAATTAGGAACCTAAATAAGCATAATAGGGACATTTGACTAGGGGCATTTGCCTTGTAAACTTTAGGAGAGTTAAAAAGTCTACAATGACACCAATGAGACCTCAAAAAAGTATGTGAAACCCTCAGTAGTTTGGGGCCAAATATTGGTCGGGACACTTCCGATTTAGTTGGTAGGGACATTTTCCACCTCTACCATTTAAAGGTACATATAGATATCAGAATGCTTTTAACCTGTTAACCTGCACCTGGACACCGACGCACTGAACGCTCTTTGTTTGCACGTGTCAATGTTTACGAATAGATTACATGAAAAGGGACATAATTAATCTTGACAAACTATATATCATTCTAAAGGTCTAAGCCTCAAGCATCGAAAATAGATCGCTGCTTTTCAATGGAAAGCTTATAAAGAATGTATTTGCTAAATTTGTGTAAGCAGTACACATCAAAACAGGCATAATCAAAACAGTATGTACCAGATTCATCGTAATAACAAGTCATAAACGCATCCACAGCTGTAAATCCTGGTTTAGTTTGAAAGGTAAGGGTCCACTGAATAACATCCCATGGAGAACTTTTAGTCCAACAAAACAATAACGTTGTAATATGGATGGAAATTCCTTTGTTTACGTCTCATTTCTTTGGGGACAGTTATTGTTTGTATCCGTTATGGAATAACTTACGCTCAAAAAACTGCATCTTGGTAGTAAAAAGCAACATGGTTTTGTAGCATGCAGTGTCACAAACAGAATGAGACCATCAAATATTGTTTATTTGAATTCTGGCCCTCTCTCGTGACGGCTCATGACCCACAGTGTGACGCACACTGTGATTAGACATAGTCTCAGAAATGTAGTCAGCAACAAGTTGTTTCTTCTATTTATTCAAGGTCTTCTTTGTGTCTATGTAGTACCTTAGACAGCTTCTACAGTTTTTGAAATGAAGTGATTAGGATTGCCCTGAAGATATTTAAATATTAATTGATATAAATAAATAAATAAATAAATAAATAAATAAATAAATGGACATTAAATATTGATTATTTCATTCGCCTTCTTGTAGAGACCATGGAGAGACAGAACACAAGTTAAATTTGAAACATAGATAGCTTGGATGAGTGGTCAGTTGTATATCATTACCTGTGTACAAATATATCTGAATGCTGCAAATGACCAATCATAATCGAGTTTTCCAGAGAGTCGTGTAAAAATACAAAGTATGTTCTCCTGAGCACCACATAATCCATTAGACCTTGCAAAAGAGCTTTTTCAGATTACAGAGGACATGAAAGTGCAAGAGATGTGCAGAGCAGCTCTTTTAAACCACACACAAGTGCACACTTTCCACAAGGATTACAGTGAAGATCATAGCTCCCTACCACCAACATTGCATATGAAAATTGAATTGCATACTGAAGTAAGTTTAATTATAGATCATATGGTAATTCATTTTAGTTGTTTATACGGAAGCGAAATTTTGAATATTAAAGGAGACATATGATGTTGCTAAAAATAACATTATTTGGTGTATTTGGTGTAATGAAATGTGTTTATGCGGTTTAAGGTAAAAAAAAAAACATTATTTTCCACATACTGTACATTATTATTTCTCCTCTATGCCCCGCCTTTCTGAAACGCGTCGATTTTTACAAAGCTCATCGGTCTGAAAAGTGAGGTGTGCTGTGATTGGCCAGCTATCCAGTGTGTTGTGATTGGCCGTATACCTTAAGCGTGTGATGGAAATGTTACACCCCGATGAAACGAATATCCTCCTCTTTTGGAAGGCCAAACTAAGTAGTTTCGTTTTCACAACAAAACACACAGCGTCTTCACGGCATGGCGGCAGCAACAATACTACAGCGAGAATAAAAGTTATGCCTTCTTTCTTTGCGTGAACATTTGGGCGGTGTAATGCAAATCTTCCCACATCGTGACGTAGACATGTGGGGGCGTGTTAGAACGAGCCGTTTTAGGTAGGCGTGGTTGACGCTTAACTTTTACAAAGAATATCTCTTTGGATTTGAGACTTTAGTCTTTGCAACTTTACAGATCTTCTTTATGCACCAAGAGCTTGTAACACTCCAAAGAGAAAGAAAAAATTTAAATAGCATCATATGACCCCTTTAAACAGTATTTGTAGAAAGAATACAAAGATGGTTGTTATATAATGAGTGTTTTACTGCTTTTTGTTTTGTGCTGTGTGTGAGAGTATAAGAGAGAGAGAAGGAAAAAAGAGAGCGTGTGTGCAAGCCTGTAGGCCTTCTGGATGCACATGCACGTGACTTTTATACATTGCACTATGTATGTTTGCAACATTTGTCTACACATGTGTAAATGTGAGTGTGCATAGTTGGCATATGTTTATGAATACAGTATATCTGTAAACGCCTGCAACAAACAAAGCAGTCATCAACTCTTCTGTTGGAGAGTTGAGTCTGTGCACGGGAGCAGACTGATTGACCAAGTTTTGTCTCCAAGATAGGCATGTTTACTGAGGCACACAGAAGGAGAAGCCAAGAACACTCTTAATGCTCAAGATGCATCAAAGACCTAAATACGGAGGAGTCACGCCAATTTTTATAGCATCATTTTAATATCATATGAACAAGTTTTATGAGATTGAACGGTTTTAGCTTTGTAGAATGCTTTAAAGGTGCTGTATAGCTCAATCAATTTCAATGCCTCATTAAATGTCAGTTTTCTCATATGACTGTGAAAAGTGTCAATCACATTGACCCTTGAGCGTACGAGGCACCCTAAACAATTTAAGGGCCATAGTCTGATGCTATTTCGCTAATCTTATTGAATCCAAGCACAGTCTGTCTGAGTAAGAAAGTATGGTATCTTAGTGACAGCAGCCAGTTCTTTCCTATTGTTTCACTGCCTCCATTTGCTTCAGATTTGGATCTGTCAGTTTTCACATGATCACCATCTCAAAACTCCCTACAATTAATCTGTCAATGGCACACATTTTAAAACTGATTTTAGATGTCATGTTTTATCAGTGTAGCAAATTAGCTCAAAAGGAAAATGTATATAAATAATTACAATTAATTATGGTTAATTATAATTATTTATATGAGCTGCCAGTAGTAACTGTAGCAGAATTAAATTGCCATCAACTAATCTGTTCGTCCAGCTAACATTCAGTGTAATTTCATATCAACTCTAAGAAAGGTTGTTTTCGTGGACACAGAAAAGCTCCTTTTACAACCTGTAACTGGTTTGGTTAGGGCTGTACAGTGCACAAAAAAATGGTCTGAATAAATGTACTACAGTAGCACGTGTGCGATACAGTTTTGCATGGGTATGAGCCTGTTTGCAAACCTGTTGTCCAACAAAGATATAATTTATTGACATGCTTTTTCTCCAAATTAACTTGATAACATAGTCGAGTGTTTGAAATACTTATTTTTGTGACCAGATGTGGTTTCATATTACAGAATGATAGTATTATATACAGTGATATACATACATACAGTGCATTATAAATATACTTTCCTTATAAAAAATACCCAATTGAAGAACACAGATAAACCATATATTTTGTGCAATCATATGTTTATTTTCCTCAAGTTTCATCAGTTAAAATGTCTCTATCTCCATTGTGCGTTTTATTCAGCGATAACTGGATAGCTTCCTGGAGCGTAGCCTAGTAGGGATGGGCGTATCGATCCAAAGTATCGATATATCGATACTGCCGCGAGTATCGAAAGTATTGATACTCAAACAAAAAATATCGATACTAAGTTATTTACCAGTGATTCTGTTAATTTAACAAAACAAAAAAATCCGTACAATATGCATTGAATTGGACGAATAACCTTTGTTAGCGAGTAATTGTGTAGGATAGAACTATTTTCCTGCTCATCTGGACACGCAAATGTTGCAAGACAGAACTAATCAATCACAGAGAGCGTTCACTCACTGCTGACAGTGCATTCAAACAGGGCTGCATTTCCCAAAAGTATCATAAGAAAGCATTACAACTTTTGGGAACGGCAGCCCTGAACAATGCTTATCAGAGGACAGAAGGACAGAGTTCTTTAACAATAAACAAACTGAAATTGTAGCCTACATAGTTTGTGTAATTACAGTTATTTAAATTGAACGTTGAAAGATAATGTTGATCATGTTCTATACTGTAATGTTAATAGAAATCATACACTGTCAGAATAAAAAGGTTGCATTTTATGCATGCAACAGCCTGTCACTGGCAGTCCCTTATGAAAATGAACCATGGTTTTACTAAAGTGACCATAGTTCAACTGTAGTATTTATAGATTTGAATCATGTGTAAACAAAAAACATATTTGAACCATGTGTAAACAAAATTATAACCTATTAAGTTATAATTAAGGCATATTGAATGTTAAAATGCGTTTTAAACAAAGTTAAGTGCTTATCATTACCCATTTTACTCTTAGTAATTTAATAATTTAATACATTTCATAATTTAAAAGTTTAGTTCAGAAGTATCGAATCGGTATCGATATCGATGATACTGCCTTGAAAAATATCGGTATCATATCGAAAACAAAATAAGTGGTATCGCCCATCCCTATAGCCTAGTCAGTAGTATTACTTCTGCTTTGGATATGTGGAGTTTCTGTGCAAGAGCGCCCTCCGGCTTCCAGTATGAATTAAACAGTCTTTACATTACGTGTGTACTCATTAATGCTCACACACCCTATTTTGGGTAAAAATAAGAAAGATAATACTTTTCTCTAAAGAAACAGGATTCCCTGAATTATCGTCATTGATATCGTTATCGCAATAAATACCAGAAATATCGTGATATATTTTAAAGCCCATATCGCCCATCCCTAGAGTCAGTTAACCACCTGAGTAAAACCATCAGCGCCGTTTATAACAGGGTCTATAGCTTATACTAAACCTCTGTTTCGTTTAGTTAAATGTACGATACTTGCATTGCCTTGGTCGTTGACGAGTGTCCGGATGCAGTCTCGGATGAAAGTCTTGATGGTTTCAAGGTTTTGGACTTGTGATCACGTTCTTCCGGGTTTGAAGAGTGATGAATTCCAAAGATGTTCTGACTTGATGGTGATTGGGAGTTTCTTCCCTGTGGAAAGTGAAAAAGAGCTAAGAGAGACATCAGCTGAGATCCTAGGATCTTTGGTGAATGGAAAGTCAAGGCAGAGGCCTGATACAAACTTAGGGTGTCCTTAGAAGACTAGCTCAGCATACCCATCTTCTCAGAATCTAACAGAACCGCAGACTGACTGGGCTATATGTTGGAGCCCACCGGGCTCACCTGCACCACTCAGGCTCTCCACATGGGCAGCAATCAGAAGTTTCAGCAGAAGACCCAGGGCGGAACTGTGCATGAGCCCTTTAAAGTCTGAGAAGAGTTGCGCCTCTCAGGATGGGCTTGTCCAATGAGAAAGGCTGAATTTCCAAGCGGGAGGTTGGAACTACTGGAGGGTTTTATGACCCTTTGTCTGAGAGCATGGTAATTTGCATATGGAACTGGATTGGATGTTGATATGCAAACTATTAAAGATTCTTAGAGCACTAATATGTTGGTATCCACATATTACATACACTCTCAATTAGATAATGCGAAGACGAATTCATGGAGGCCAAAAATGGTATAGGTGAGTTTACATTAACTAGTGATCTGTCATAAACAAACATTAAAACAGTATACAATACACAAGACCATATATAAGGAGGTAGTAATCATACACAAAGACTTGGGGATATGCATGATAGGAAAGTCATAGAAAAATTTGTCTATGAATTAATGAAAGTCATTTCCTATAGCAGTATGTGTCTGTTTTAGAGAGAATTGAGTAGAGAGGAAGATTCTCTCTACATACTTTTAGGACGTAAATTTTATCTGGTCTGGCTGAGATGTCCTGGTTGCCATGGTAACCAGGGGCCTGGGGTCGTTCGCAGACATCCTGGCACCCAGTATGTTTATTGGGTGAGACGTCTGTGAATATTTGTTAATCTAATGAATAATTGATTTGTTAAATCTAATGAACAATTGTGTGTCTGATTGTTCCAAATGCTACATCAGTTATAGCATTTGCCTAGTATAATTAGGTTTCTTTTTGCAAGTCTGTGATATTGTGATTGCATTTACACTTCTGCCACCAAAATGTGGTCTTAACTGGTCTGGAATGCTACTACTTGAAGAAAGAGGGTCAGTGCACAGAATGATAGCAGGTCCTACAGAGCAAGCGATGATCCTCTTCTTCTCTGCATGATCGTTGGCAGAGACTTGAAATGGCATCTCTTCAGAGTTCACTTTTAATCACAGACCTGTTTTCTACTTGCTTGCTGATCGGCTAAGACCTGAGTTTAGCAGGTCCTGTCATGTGATTCATTTAAATTAATATGTAAATATATGGATGGTCCAATGCTTATGTCCCGAGTATGATTAGGTAGGTGTTAGGCAGATAGATAGATTGATTGATAAATATGGCTAAAACCAAGCTGGAAATGAGAAGTGAGATTAGCAGCTCCAGTCATGTTATTCAGTTAAATTCTTATATTGGTACATAGATATACACTGTTTTTTTGACTGTATTTTGATCAAATTATGCAACCTTGGTAAGCATAAGGAACTTCAAAAAAAATCTTACTGACCCCAAACATTTGAATGGTAATGTATATATTTTGGAAGCAACTTTTGTCTGGAAAAAAGACAGTTTTATTGTCAGTGAAAGATCTCATCAAACTGTCATAGATGGGTGGATGAGCAATGGAGTGCATGTGTAATCGCCACAGACATCCGATGGAGTTTATTTTTACCCATCCCTAATGAAAGATTTTATTTAGGCCTGATATTTTGAGATTTCTCACAAGTGAATCCAATGCTACCTACAAGAGCGTTGGCAGCTCTGCTGATATCAATTAAAACTTTAAAAGAGTGACAACATAAACGCTTTTACTTAGGCTTTGTCATGGGCTGTCCAGTATAAAGTGCACAACAAAGGAGTGGAGTCCAAGAAAGTAATTTTAATAAATCCAAAGGGAGAACAGAACAACCACATAGGCACAAAACTGTAGCGTCTGGACCAATCAAAAACACAATTTTTCATTTGATTTAACAAATCAGTTATTCATTAGATTAACAAGTCATTACAGACCCCTCACCCAATAGACTGGACGCCAGGATGTCTGAGAATGACCACAGGCCACTGGTTACCATGGCAACCACAACACCTTTGCTAGACCAGAGCCATTTACGACCTAATGGAATGTGAGTAGGGAAAATCACTGCCTTTGAATTAGAAAGAGACACAGTGCCCAGTAGAAATGGACTCTTTTCTAATTAATCCATAGGAAAACCTTTCTTTGAATGAACACACATATCCTTGAGGTCATTGTGTATGTTGTCTTTGAGATGTTATACTGTTTTATGCAAGCTTATGATGGAAACACTCATTCCTGTCATCTTGCCTATATGTAACCCTACCATGTTTAGTATCTATGAATTCGCCTTCTGATGATCTAAACGAGAGTGTATATTATATGTTGGTACATAGGCAATATATTAGTGTCCCATGAGCTGATTCACTACAAAACAATAGCAGACAAGGAACTGAGGAAAACACAGGGCTTAAATACACAGGGAATGTAATCAAGATGAAAACAGAACGGGTGTGGAGCCGATTAACAACTAAGGAAAAAACTAGGGAACTAATGCAGGTGAACAGAAATACAGAGAAAAATACAACGAAAATGGAACAGAACAGAACAGAAGAGAAATGTGACAGGCCTACACCATACAGTGAAATTCTGTTTTTTTTTTCCTGTAGTGAGGTGACACTGATGAGATCTATATTTAGTACAAACTGACTGTAGCATGCCCCAAAGCCTTGATAACCATTTTATGGGCACACTGTTTGAAATGACTTCCTCTGCTTTGGGGCACTAAAGGAGTTGATATTAATCAGCATTAACTTTCAATGCAACAGTGGTTCGATGTCTTAGGGCATTAAAGGTACGGTATCTTTGCTGAAGAACTGAGGTCAAAGGATCAATAATGTGATGCTGAGTGATGCTTTATGGGAAGCTGATTAATGGGTAGCAATTGTGCTGCTCTCACCTTGGATTGAAGCAGACATGCACTCTGGGAGACAGGACATAATGCTAAATCATACAATATAACCAGGATTTTAGGGTTACATTTGCTTTTTGTTGAATGATCATGTGTCCAATTTATATGTAACCGTCTTTTATAGTTTTCAAATGGCCAATCTTGTGCATAATAGCATTGTGCTGACCTAAATATAACTCGCTGTGCTCTTCGAGATTGAAGGAAATGTTGAATGAGGTCTGCATATTTGTCACAAAGATAGAGACTAAGGGAAATTGGCTGTTGTAATGTGGAGCATAGAGTAGGGGTGTGCGATATCATGATTTTTAATCGTGGATGATTAAAATGTCTCCATGATCTGCTTTTGAAGAAACATTGTAGTATCGTGCTACAGCGCACATTTTATCAGTTGCAGTTCTGGCGTCTCTGTCTCAATACACTGTATAACGTGACATGCATTCACATCAAATGTTAAGTCAGCGGTAGAGTTACACTCATAGGACACTGCACTTATTCTCAATCACAAAAGTACATTATTTGCATGTGCTTTAAAGCCTTGCCGGTTAAGCATTTCATTCGCATGCTGTTCTGACATGCGCTTTTTCTGAGCACATACACTTGGGGGGCGCGCACACTAGGAAGCCTGTCAATACAGTGCCTGATTACTGGACTAAGTTATCTTTCACGTCTGATTGTGCTAATACTGTCAAAACCAAACAAGGTTTACACAAACACAGTTGGTTATGTCTAAAGTGAAAGTAAACAGTTGAGAGAAAAACGGATGCATGCTTGTATATTAGATGTGTTTAATAAGAATCAATGTATAATTTGAACAGTGAAGTGTATATAGTGTTTTATTTTTATAGGCCTATTTGTTCATTTAGTTTCTTGAATGCTACTGCTAACTACACCTACTGTACCTAAAAAATAAAGCACTATTTTATTTGTATACTGTATATGTTGTATATGTTCTTATTTTATAATAACTAAGATAAAATAATAACAAAGATTTTTTTGGCCTAAATGTCTGCTATTTTTTTATTTTATATTTTGTTACCTTGTAAGGCTTTGTTTTTAAAATAGGGAAATTAGTTTGGCTGTGCTGCTCAGAAAACTTGCAAAATAGTGAAACCAAAATGATGAAGAATTGTGATAAAATCGAGAATCGTGATTTTCCTGAAAAAAAATCGTGATGTGATATTTTTGTCATATCGCCCACCCCTAGTACAGAGCGTGTTCAGTCTGTTGGAGTGTAAAGGCATGCATGTACATCTGTGGTGCTGCTTTCCAGAGGGGAAGGAGCCCTTCAGGCACACAACAAAGGGCTCTTCGGGCTGGACGATAAAATAGACATACTGAAAGAGATTGATGCAATGGGGGCGTAGTCTTTGGCTCACAGGGATAGTGCTCCTGTCTTGTATTGTTTTTCTTTCTTCCTGTCACCTCCTCCAACTCATCCCCTTTTCTTTTATTTAGATAGATAAAACTATTTTAATGATCAGTTTCTTAAATCCAACATCTTTATTCATGTTGTGCATCCGTACTGCCGTACCACTAAGAGACTGATTGCTTCAATCACTACATGAACAAAGTGATTTTGTTTAAATAACAGTCTGCAAATGTTAGAACCAGAGGCATACGTTAGCAGTATTCATTAATAAAAACATACAGAAGCAAATTAACAGACTGATACTATTAGGGAAATACATGTGTACAATATAAAGACTGGTGTATTTTTATCATTTGACATGTTCTTTTATTTCTCATTTTTTAATTCTGATTTTATTGACAGGATTTAAAGAGGGTGCTGTCCTTTCCTCCATATCCAGGGGATTATTTGCACCCAGTGGTGTACGCCTGCACTGCAGTGATGCTGCTGTGCCTGCTGATTTCTATCATGACATACATTGTACACCACAGGTAGGTGTTTTGTGTAATTAAGCTGCACCAGTGGCATAATAAAGTGTAGCTCTCAGGGCTCCAGACAAAAAAAATCCATTAAGGAGCCATTAGCTCTTATAAGAAACAAAATTAGGTGCCAATTAATTTTTTTAAGTGCCACAGAATAAACATGTTTTATTTTTTTATTTTTTTTAACACTTTAACATTTCAGTCATACTGTTAAATATTTATGTGTCATCTTTTCTTGCCTTTAACAGCATTTTAATCCATCTTGTAAATGTCCTGGGAACTAAGGTTCACTTATAGTGGGAACTAAACATCTTTTCCAACATGAGAACTATATATACAGTCACAAAGAATTGTTTATTACACAGAAGCTGTGCCAATATCATGAACCATAACTATGTCAGCATCACTTGGTCATTGAGTGTAGTTTGGGCTCCTCCTCAATGCCTCCTATAAATGTTGTCATGTGTCTTGCACACATATCCAGTCTTTTCTTCATAAGTAATATGCAATTTTATAGGAGGTGTTGAATTTTTTCTTTAGCTCCTTGCATTCTTTCGTATCATGTAGACAACAGGTTAATTAAAAATATGAATAAGTTTGTTTTTCTGCACTTTCAACTGGAGCCTGCTTTTAGCAGGTGTGCCATCAGCGCTCGTGACGGCAGAGATGAGGACTGTTTTTCCACTAAAACTATGATGCGCATCGTTGACGTTTATTACGTCAACATAACAAATGATGTGATTGCAAAACAATCAGGAAAAAAGGCATTACATGCACATTTTTAAGTCATAACATGTACATTTATATAGTCTCCAGTGGCAATCTCAGCAAAACTTCACTCACAAATTAATATTTTTGGTCCCAAATGCAACTGTTTTAGGCACAGTCTGGAGCTCTGGATCTGAAAAATAAGTTATGTGGTTAATGATGAGTTTATTAGAGTTAGGGATGCACTGATATTGAAATTCTGGACAGTGTTATATCATATAGACTACTGTTCAAAAGGTTGGAGTTGGCAAGATGTTTTTTTTTTTTTTAAAGGTTGTTTATGCTCAACAAGGCTGCATTTATTTGATCAAAAATATATTAAAAAAACGTAATATTGTGAAATAGTATTACAATTTTAAATAACTGCTCTCTGTTTGAATATATTTAAATATTTATTTTATTGATGGAAAAGCTGAATTTGCAGCTGAATTCAGCAGTCATTACTCCAGTCTTTAGTGTCACATTATTTCTCAGAAATTCTTCTAATATGCTAATCGGTGCTCAAGAAATATTTATTATTATTATAAATGATAAAAGCAGTCGTGCTGCTTAATATTTTTGTGGAAACTGTGACACTTTTTATTTAATGATTCTTTAATGAATTTAGAAGAACAGCATTTATTTAAAATAGATGTTTATTTATTTTTAAATCTTACTGACCCCAGCATTAATGTAGTATGACAGATGGATAAATATTATTTTTATGTATTTGAATGTGGAAAACAAGAAATATAATAAAGGTAGGTTTTTTGGGATGCTGCTTATCAGACTGTCCTTAAAAAGGCTTTGGTTACTAGACAATAGTTTTTTGTGTGTGGAATGTGTGTATAAATTCAAAAGCTTGTTTTTGGGACAGACTGCCACAATAGTGCTGTGATCCTGAGTCAGACCTCTAATATTTATAGTATCATCACCCCTGACTGTCACAGATATTTCCAGTGAGTAATGCTTGCTCTATGGAGAAGGGGCCACTTCTAACCTTAGAGGGACAGTGCCAAATTTAGTGAGCTGCTCTACTTTGAGACACTTTGCAGACGGGGTCAAAAAGATTCTTTAGTCATATCACTGTGCTTCAAACACAGTTACTTGTTCCCTTTAGTAGTAAGCTGTTGATGTATCACTCATAGTGCAACTCTCTCTTCATCTGATATGAGTGTGTGTTTCTCTGCAGCATAATCCGAATCAGCATGAAAGGATGGCACATGCTCCTCAACTTCCTCTTCCACACTGCCATGACGTTTGGGGTGTTTGCAGGAGGCATCAACCAGATCAAGTACCCTGTGATCTGTCAAGGGGTACGTCTCCCAGTTCTCTACCCTGTTTCTTTGGTCTGAGTGATCCACATTATTCATGCCCTGCTCAGAGTCACTAGCATATGGCCTCTTTGACTCTCGAATTGGCATGGTAGCCATTTACTAAGGCACAGAGGGCTTTGTTTGGCATGACTGCCCAGTGTTGAGAGTTTAATGCACTGGGGTTCTAGGATTGCCATAGCCTTTCAAAGTGTAGCACTTATTCCTTCATCACAGACAATTTCCAGCCTGGACCAGTGAGTTAGATTAATTTGATTATGTTTATAGCTGCACGCTTATTAAACATATATTTTAGTTAATGACAGCAGTTGATTCACTGTCAGTAAAGCTTTAGAATTAAAAGCATCAGATTTATGACTGGAAGCATAATGAGCATAAATTACAGATGCGCCTATACACAGTATATATACACCAGGGCGGTGAAGGTAAAATACTGCATGATATTATCAATCATATAATAATCAATCATATTGATTATTGAACTGCAATCATATTCGTCAACAAAAATGATACATGATCTATCTATCAGTCTATCTTGTTTGTTTGTTCATTTTTTAAACTTGGCTTTTGTAGTTAAAATCACATTTATCCACCCTTTTCCTAGCGAGACTACTGCATTTTAAATTATGGGGGGCACTTCCGCATTATTTTCCTCATTATTTTCGTTTTTCTTTTGTATTCCGCTGTAACTATATGAAAAAGACAACATATACTGCATATTAGTGGTCAGCTCTCCCAATTTATTTTATGATTTCCCATGAATTAATTAACTGGAATCCACTAGCATCTCTTGTTTTTCTCCCAAAATCCTCACTTCTCTTTCTAGGTTTGTATTCACACAGATGCTTTTAAATGTAATTGTCTCCCCTTTTCATTTCTAATCCATATCAGTTGTGTTTATTGGAATATTTTTAAAGCAGATAAATACAATATTTGTTATCTATTAAAATGATGGAAATCACTTTGAAATATTATCACTCATTGTTATTACTAATGAACATTTTTGATTAAGGCAAAGTATGTTACATAATATAGACATACAGTGGATATAGAAAAGAATCACCCCCCTTTAAAATAAAAGGGAAAAAATCCACTATATTACTATATCCACTGTATGATCAGGCTTTTGGGGTTATTCAAGGTATGTTTAAAGTAATTTGTTAATGCTTTTACACTTTTAAATTTCCTTATATTGATCGATGGTTGAAGGGTAAGTGAAATAATGTCACATCATTATACCCAGTTTTTGAAAATCTTTATTATTGTATTCATGGAGCAAACCTTTCTTCATGGGGTGTAGGAAAATGGTTGATAAGTATTTCTTCGAATTTCAGTTCGTTTGAACTCTACTTTCTTCAAGTTTAAATTGCAAATCCGTTTCCTGTTTGCTTTAAATTAAATTGCTCAAATTATATTTAGGAATTGAATTGGTGTTTAAAAAGGAATTCTCAACTACATTCTGAACTGGTGCACAATACTGGAAAATATTTTTTCCCCAAAATATCATGATCAGTACTGTAACTGTATGTAAACATGGCTGATCGAGAAAGTTTGATTGAAGGAAACTGTAATTAAGTTGCACAATACAAAATGTAGTGTTTACATAGCTGTGCTAATTGTGTATGTGTAACGATATGGATTTTATGGATAAATGTAGATGCTTGATTTTGTTGTGCAGTACAGTGCCCTCTCAAACAAGCAGGCATGGGCCCATGCCCAAGTGGTGGGCATCAGAAGGAGGGAGGCAGAGAGTCATACCATGACAGATGCAGCTAAATTCAATCTGAATCTGAACATTTTGTTGTATTGTGGAGATCAAATGTTCACATTATATCATAAAATATGTATAATGATTAATGTTAAAGGAAACATTTACAACTATAACACACTTTGTGAGTTTTGAGAATTTGTGGTTTACTTCATATATATTTCATAATTTCTGTAAAAAAAAAAAAAAAAAACACTGATACACAAGATACACTACAGTTTAGAATTTGGGGGTCAGTAGGGTTTTTATTTTCAATTCAAATGAATGTTTATTCAACAAGAATGCATTCATTTGATAAAAAGTGACAGTAAAGGTATTTGTAATGCCACAAAATATTTCTGTTTCAAATAAATGCTGTGAACCTTCTATTCAAAGAATTCTGAGGAAAGAAATACCACAGTTGCCACAAAAATATTAAGCAGCAAAACTGTTTTCAACATTGATAATTATGAGAAATGTTTCTAGAGCATCAAATCAGTATAATCAATTAGAATGATTTCTGAAGGATCTTAAGACTGGAGTAATGGCTGCTGAAAATTCAGCTTTGCTGTTACATTTTAAAATATAGTAAAATAGAAAACAGGTATTTAAATTGTAGTAATATTTGAATATTACTGTTTTATTGTATATTTGATCAAATGAATGCAGCCTTGGTAGGCATAAGAGACTTCTGTGAAAACATTTTAAAAAATCTTTAAAAATCATAAAAAAAACTACTACCACTTTTAAGTGGTAGTAGTTTGAATCTGTAATAGTCTTATACTGCTACTAGGTTTTAGTGTTTTTAAGGTCAAGGTGTTTTGACAGTGTGCATTTTTGCTGTTATGGTAGATTAAGTTGATTTTGAGACCTGTATGAAGTATTTTGGTGCTTAACTGCTGTCTCAAGATGGAAAAGACAACTGTGTATATGAGTTGTATATTTTGTATTGAGTACACTTGTCTGGTTTCTGAAATTGTTCTGTATTTACGTGACAGTTTGTCTTAACATTTATTTATAAAGTATTTACATTTTCCTAAACAAAAAAGTGAATTTCACATTCACTTTTTATACATTTACACACTGTTTTTTGAAAAAGCATGACAGACATTCATAGCACATAATTTACATCCAGTGCCCCATATAAATGTCATTTATTTCATATATGAATGGATGGTTGGGTGGGTTTGATGCAGTAAGTGCATTGGAGCAAAGAGGACAACAGCATGACCTCACTGCCTGAGGAGGATTACCTCAAACTCCCCCTCAGTGCATCCTTCCTCACACACCATGGCGGCTACACACACACATACATACACACTGCTGCTTTAGTTTTCTGTGCCAGTCTGCTCTCAATGAGTGAGCTTTTAATGTTTAATGTTTCATCTTGTTCATTGACAGGTTGGCATTATTTTGCACTACTCCTCCCTTTCTAGCATGCTATGGCTGCTCTTCACTGCCAGGAATATTTGTATGGAGGTGTCCAAAGCTCCGCCCATACCTCAGGACCGGGACCTTCCCACCCAACCACGCCCTAAAGCCACCATTTTCAGGTACACAACATGAAGGCCTATGAATTTACTTTTATTAAGGTTGAGAATTCTGATTCAATAGTGGTTCTTATTTAGAATGTAAATAAGAGTATTTAAGGTATTTAGATTGATTAAAAATACATACTCAATAAATGCAACAATAAATACTTTAGATTAATTAAAAAATAATAATAAAGTAATTTAAAGAGTTAAGTTGATAGATACCAAAGCTGCATTTATTAATCAAACATACAGTAAAATGGGAACATTGTGAAATATTATTACAATTTAAAATAACTGTTTTCTATTTATATATATATTAAAATAGTATTTATTTCTGTGATGGCAAAGCTCAATTTTCAGCAGCCATTACTTTAGTCTTCAGTGTCTCATGATCCTTCAGAACTCATTCCAATATGCTAATTTATTTCTCAAAAACATTACTCATTGTAAACAATACTGAACACAGTTCTGCACAATTAGGCAGTGCTGCTTAATATTTTTGTGGAAACCATGATACTTTTTTTCAGGATTCTTTGAATAGAAGGTTCAAAAGAACAACATTTATTTGAAATAGAGATATTTTGTAACATTTTAAATGTCTTTACTGTCACTTTTGATTTTATTTCTAAATAAGAGTATTCATTTTTTTTTTAATGTCTCATGATCCTTCAGAACTCATTCCAATATGCTAATTTATTTCTCAAAAACATTACTCATTGTAAACAATACTGAACACAGTTCTGCACAATTAGGCAGTGCTGCTTAATATTTTTGTGGAAACCATGATACTTTTTTTCAGGATTCTTTGAATAGAAGGTTCAAAAGAACAACATTTATTTGAAATAGAGATATTTTGTAACATTTTAAATGTCTTTACTGTCACTTTTGATTTTATTTCTAAATAAGAGTATTCATTTTTTTTTTAATCGACCCCAAACTTTTGACAGTAGTGTATATTTTTTCTTTTAATTGGTATGCAATGTATTTGTTGCTAGGGAAAATAAATTAAATTCTTACAGTTCACATCTCTAGACAAAATAATTTAATTAGATATGAAATTCCTTGTAAGACAGAATGAAAATCTGTTTTTCTGTCGTTTTTTCATCTTCATCTTGTCAGGTTTTATCTGGTCAGTGATGGGATCCCTCTAATTATAGTGGGTGTTACGGCTGCTGTTAGCTTGGATAACTACGGTAGCAGAGATGACGCCCCTTAGTAAGTATCATATTTACTGGTAGTGTCCAGTTACCTGTCAGTTGTAATATGTGTACTTTGTTTTTAGTAAGCCAGTAAAAATGACAAATGTCACTGATTCCGGGAAATGTATCTTAATTAAAGCTATAAATTACCATGAGGTCTGTAATTAGATCTAGAGTGGTAACAACACTGTCAGTTTAATCACTGTATCTGTCTGTGTTGCAGCTGTTGGATGGCCTGGGAGCCCAGTCTTGGGGGCTTTTATGGACCCACTGCCTTTTTGGTCTTGGTAATGTGCATCTACTTTCTGTGGATATTCGTGCAGCTAAAGCGGCACCCGGAGCGCAAGTATGAGCTCAAGGCCATGACCGAAGAACAACAGCGTCTAGCCGTAGCTGAAATTGGGCACTGCCACGCCGTCAGCGGAGAGCCAGGTGAGCATGGTGATCACACAGGCTGCACAGCCATCACAGCCTCCATGTTGGCCAACGAACACTCTTTCAAAGCTCAGCTGAGGGCCACTGCCTTTACGCTGTTCCTCTTCCTGGCCACCTGGGTTTTCGGAGCACTGGCCATATCACAGGGACATTTTCTAGACATGATCTTTAGCTGCCTATATGGAGCGTTTTCAGTCACATTGGGGCTTTTTCTGCTGATTCAGCACTGTGCAAAACGTGATGATGTGTGGCACCGGTGGTGGGCCTGTTGCCCCAACAAACAAAAGGTGGAGGTCAACGGAGAAGCGGCGGGGAACGCCGCCCCCCCTGCTCAAAGTCTCAGCCATATGCCATCCCATGGGCAGAACCAAATCCACTGCCAGATCGACTCATCCTGCCTGGGTAAACCTTTGCTTTCCCCGCACCTACACTCCCCTTTGCCGCACTGCAAGTTGGGTACTCTGCCCTCCACCCAGAACCACACGGGCACCTGCTGTGCCACCCTTCACAGTCCCTCCTCTTTGATGACCCACCCGCAGCCCCTCCCTGATGAACTGCCCAGACCAACCCTTCCCCTGCAAAGCTGCCTGAAGGACAGATCTAAGACTCGCTCCTTCAACCGACCTCGGCCCTGCCTCAGGGACTATTCTTACCACATGACCTCCACCAGCATGGACGGCAGCATGCACAGCTCCCATCTGGACAGCCCCCACAGTGTGCACCTGGACAACCCTCTCACCTGCCACACGTCCCACTTGGATACTCAACTCTCTTGTCACAGCCCCCACCCGGACAACCAGCTGCGCGGCCCCAGTCCCAGTCCTCACCTCGAGAGTTTGGTCTCACACGGCCTTCACGATAGCCTCTCCTGCCATAGTGCACATTTGGACAGTCAGCTCTCCTGTCATAGACACATGTGCTGTGCCAAAGCAGACCCATTCTCGAGCATATGCTGCCATAAAGCTGACCCGTTTGTCAGCCCTTGCCAGGCAGAGGATCCTGACACGGGTCTGCTGATGTACAGTTGTGCAAAAATGGCTGATAAAGAGGACGAAACCATGCTGCACTTGGATATAACCCCTCCGAAAGTCAATCTGTCATGCTCCCAGGCCACACTCAGCAGGAAAGGCACCCTCAGCCGGAGAGGGACGCTGAGCCGGAACAGTAGTCATCATGAGGACTACGTACTTACCTCTGATTCCACAGGTAACATTAGGACTGGACCTTGGAAAAACGAGACAACCGTGTAGGCCTGTGAATGACGTGCTAACCTGTTTCTCTCGCTTGAGCTAAACTACTGTGTAGTCCCAGGGCTTTTACCCAATGGCCCTCTCTTCTTTGAGCTAAGCTACTGTGTAGTCCCCCTGCTGTGACTTCCCCTCTCTCACCCACCCCATATACCTTCTCTTACCCTTTAAAGAGGTTTGAACCTCTGCTTACCTCTTCTCAGTCTTCATCTCACGTCCCATCCCAGCTCCATTCGGTTTGTCCTCTTGCCATTTTGATATGGCTGCAAAGATCACATGCCATACATTTTAATTTGGATGATCTTTTATAATCAAACTGATTTTTGTACATGTGTTTTTGGGTATGGTAACATAATGTTCAATTATTTCATTGTGTGTGTGTGTGTGTGTTTAGTAGGTGAGAAAGATCCGAGTGCATGTGTTTGTGTCTATTTGCATGTGACAACATGCTTGTGTGTATATAGATAGCAAGATTCGAGCAAGAAAAGTCCTCTGTTTTAGAGCCCAAATCTTCCACATTTCTGTTTTGCCTTTTAATTAAAAAAAAAAACTCCAAAAGAATCACCAAGTGTGAAAACACCAACACTTAATTAGATTTTTCACTTATAAGGAAAACTGTGAATTATCACTAATGAAATTAAGATGAATCAATGAACATCTATGTGAGTTACAGTATATGTGCCAAACCGTATAATAATTAAAATACAACTCTTAAAACTGAGATCTAACCCAAAGTACTGAGTAGTCTGTGATATGTGGATAATGGTGTGTGGTTGTCGCAACAAAGCTGTCATTTTTTTCATCTACAGACATAAAAACAGCTAACAAATAGGCTCCCTGTGTTTCCATGGTGACAAATCGTGAAGAGAGGTGCCCGGGCAGAATGCATTTTGAACTGCACATGTAATGTATGCACATACAGTATTTAGTTACTGGTAATGAGGTGCAGATCAGTTCAGGTCAATGGCCTTACAGAACGTATTGGCTTTGCATTGATCAAAAGTCTTACGTTGCATTAAAGCATGTTCACCATAATGTAGGAAGCAATCATTTACATGCCTAACGAGATACATATATTCATGTTATTGACAGAAAAGCATCTTAGCTTAATGGAAACACTCACATTTATTTATTCTGAGCCAAAAACATGGAGGGCTTCACTTTCTACATTAGAAGGATACTCATTAACAGTTTATATCACTTTGCCAACTCACCTTGCTCACAAAAATTGTCTGATTTAACATAATGGAAGCTCATCTGTCAAACGAGCAGTGAGTAAATGAAGACAAAAAGGAAAAAACAATGCGTCTGTGCCAACTCATATTGTAAATAATTATCAAGCATGTTGATTCAAAACAAGTAAATCAAGAATAAAATGGAATCTGAACACTAAATCACCTAGTAAATTCACTGAAATATGAGGGCAAACGACCAGAATTTTGAATCATGAAATGGATCAAATTTTTAAAATGCAACAAGTAAGTCTCTAAATAGTGTCACTGTGTAACTATTCATATTTGTTCAGTAAATCTATTGATAGTTGGTCTTCATGTTTTCATTGAACTTAATATGTGATTTGTTTATTGAATTCTGTATCCTTGATTTACTTGTTTTGAATCAGCACACCCAATTTACAGTAAATTGGCGCAGATGCAACTGTCTTTTTATTAAACTTAATATGTGGTTTGGTGTGCATATTCTATTTTATTCTTGATTTAAATGGAGACAAACATGATCACAGAAATCTGCCAATAGCTACATGTATCTATGTTCATTTAAGGGGTAATATAATTTTTTTGAGTACCATGTGATCGTATTTGTCTCATTTTGTTAATAAGATGATTTAATAATATGTGCCATTATTTAATCAGAATGCCAAACGAAGAGTAACGTGAAACATTTGGAAGATTCCATGTTTATGTTGTTTCTTTGTGAGTTCGGTTTCATTGAAAGCCCTTAAGTGATTTGACTTCGGGGTATCCCTGAGGGCGGGAAAAAATCCCTGAGGCAAGGGATTTCCTTAAGAGCGTTGCAGCAAACGTCTTAATTGTCACCCTTACATAAGTGTTTATACTAAGCATTTAACGGTATTTTCTGGAAACATACAGCAATGGACGCCTCACAATAAACAGAACATAATGAACCATAAACCTATCTTTACTACAACCAAAGCTGAAATATATTTGGTTAAGGAGAATACCAAGATCACACACAAAAAAAAAACGTAAACCAAACTGGAAAGAGGACGAAAAGGCTATTCTTTTAGAACAGGGGTGTCCAAAGTCAGCCTCGTGCCTTTCAAGTGGCCCGCAGCTTGTATATTGAAATGTGTTATTCATGGGTACCGAAGACGTCACTTCCGCCGTCATTTTTGTGTCCGATATGACAACGAACACAGTACATCTAAATTAAATTTAATAAATAATAATATATTAAAATAATAAATTACCTTTTATTACAATTTCCCACACTAAGCTTTGGACTTGATTGTATTTTTAGGACCCTAACACGCGACCATTAAACAGCGCTGTGAGAGGTTTGGAGCAGAGCCTGGTCTCCGATACGAACCACAGATGTCGCGGTGATTTATACTAATAGTTTAAAGCCAGATAAAACAGTGCTGACATTCTCAACAACACCGACATAGAAAACAGGAGAAACATTGTTCGACAACAATCCAGTTAGAAGACTTTTCAAACCACAAATCACCAACATTTACAAGAGATTTTTTTATTACCACTAACTGTAACTGGTATTGATCAACAGAAATGTAGGATATTCATATTGAATCGAATGAATCATTTCAAGAAATCTTGCTGTCAAGCACACAGTAGAAGTTATGAAAAAGTATGAAAATGTAGTTGTTCAAGAAAGGAAACAAGGAACCACCTTATTCTTCAATGCGGAAGTAAGCCTATGGGAGAGACTTCCAGTTCATTAGCCATAGGGGAAGAATAACAACATGCAGTAAATGGTCAAACTGTTTGCATTACAAACCAGTATGTTCATAATTAAGATAATAAATTAAAATTATATGGTAAAACACACCAATTTGCAAATATCAAGCAGCAAAACAAGCTGTTTTGTACAGCTAAATATAGCTGGACGTGGATGAGCCCGGAAGCCAGACCAATAAAATGTACAAATGGCCACGCCCACTCTTACGGGAAAAATAAGGTGGATAAAAAAGTATCCGGAAAAAACTGTGATAAATTCAAGCTCGTGCATATTGTAACAAAAAGTATCATGCTTGGATACGAACAATTTAATAATTGTTTTATTGTGTAAAAGAGAAGGGGCCTCCGCCACTAGACTTATCCGAGTCAGCAAAATTGGTTCAAGACATACAGGTACATCTCAATAAATTAGAATGTCGTGGAAAAGTTCATTTATTCATGTAATTCAACTCAAATTGTGAAACTTGTGTATTAAATAAATTCAATGCACACAGACTGAAGTAGTTTAAGTCTTTGGTTCTTTTAATTGTGATGATTTTGGCTCACATTTAACAAAAACCCACCAATTCACTATCTCAACAAATTAGAATACTTCATAAGACCAATAAAAAAAAAGTTTTAGTGAATTGTTGGCCTTCTGGAAAGTATGTTCATTTACTGTACATGTACTCAATACTTGGTAGGGGCTCCTTTTGCTTTAATTACTGCCTCAATTCGGCGTGGCATGGAGATGATCAGTTTGTGGCACTGCTGAGGTGGTATGGAAGCCCAGGTTAAGGATTCTCCTACTTTAGTTGATATTGCAGGTGTTCCTCAAAGCAGTTCGGGAAGCAGGTGAATGAATGCAGATGACTGCTAAAAATGAATAATAATAGTAATAATACTAATAATAAACAACATAAAATCAGCCATCACGTTTGAGTTTAAGATGACTTGAGGGAGCTGTTTTGGTCCCTTAATTTTTTTAAGGAATTTGTAGCAACTGTTAAGGGAATACTTAGATAATTAAGGGGGAATAATTAATGACGGCCTTAAAGTTCCTTAAGTTGACCTTTTTTTCTTGCAACCCAAGTTTCACTAAGGGTAACTAAGAGATTTCTTATAGCTTAAGGGCTTTCCTGCAACCGGGCCTAGGGATCATGTTGCAATTTTACAAGTACAACTACACAATATATAAATTTGCATGAAAATAATATTGGCTATTGA
The DNA here is from genome assembly GCF_001515645.1 of Sinocyclocheilus grahami. NCBI lineage: Eukaryota > Metazoa > Chordata > Actinopteri > Cypriniformes > Cyprinidae > Sinocyclocheilus > Sinocyclocheilus grahami. The sequence continues at coordinate 322,520 of NW_015506068.1, forward strand.
CTCCGGAGTGTTTCACCAAATAAAAAAATAAATAATAAAATTATTTTTTTTTTTACTCAAACTGCCCTTCACCAACCAACCCATGCTTCTTCAGATGTGTAGCACATGGATACTATTAAGCCTTCCTTTGAATCATTGGAGGAAATTTAAATTGTCTAGCTGCCTGATTTACCATGTGTTGTGCTTTATCTTTACCCACATGACCAACCTGTCATTTATAGCAAATGAAAGAACTGCAGTCATTTTTTGGTCAGTACATGTGATTTGTGCTCTGACCTGACCCAAAGCTAATCTTTTTTTTTTTTTAACATTTGTCTCAATTTTCAATAAATGTATTTTATCACCTCATGCTGCATTCCTGTTCTCTTGCTCTCTTTTTAGAGGCTTCACAGTAGTGAGCAAAAATGCAATGCATAGTGCCCAAAGTTGCCTAAATGTTTCACTAACTAGATCTATTTCTCATTCCGTCCATTCGCAGTGTTGTGTGAAGGCCAGTGCGCTTTGTCAAAATCATCCATGAATTCGGCAGGAAGAAAAGGCATCGCCTTTGCCTTGAGTCGGGCGTGTGCTTATCGTGCCTACGTCTCAGCTCTTGCTGACAGTCTTCAGAGCTGCAGGGCCTGGACGATTGTTTATTCATCAGTCCTCCCCGTTCTGCAGCTGATCCCTGCTCATGCATTCTGTTGTCAAGGACTCTGACATCATCTCGGAACTGTAGGAACCAAGAAATGATGAAGAACTGCCAGCATGTCCTTACTGAACCTGTATAGGAGATTTTAGCCTCTCAACTAAACAGCTGTGAGAGGTTACCACTGGTACATGCTTGGAAACTTTTCAATGTTTTATACTGAACATTTGCTGCAACACTTAGTTGACCACAAGGTTTCTTCAGGTTGTGACTAGTAGACTTCTTGAACCAGAAAAAAACCCTTTATGTTTAATTAAAGAGGACTTAAGTCTACTTAAAAACGTAAAAATTCAAACGAAGAAGAAAAGGAGAAGAATTAAGGGGCAAATGTAGGTCATTCGTTAAAGTGGAAGACAAACAGTAAAATGCTGCGAAGCTACACATTGAATTCACACGGCTAAATGAGATTTAAGCAATGCTGCGTTCACTGAAAAACCCAATGGGTGTTGTCGTTAAAATGTTCTGTGGAGACGAGCGCATTCGCTTCCAATCGCATCAGAACTGCAGGGGTGCTGCTCCTCACTTCCATCTGCTGGCGGAGCACTCTCAGGCAGATTACAGGCTTGATAGGCTCAGATCAGGTAGTTTTTTTTTGTCACGGGATGACTTGCTGTCTGAGCTGATGGGTTTGATAAGCCTGCATTTTGTCCTAAAACTGTGGCAGTGTTAATCTCGTACTATTTTTTGTAACTATAAGGAGGACAAAAGATGTGCAACGTGGCAATAATTGAACGATTTTAATGATTTAATGCAAGATATTAATCACATATGAGCTCTTTGCCTAACACAGAGTAAAATGAATAATTAAAACATAAAGTATTCCCAACATTGTTAGTGCATTTAGAGGTCTAGCGTCCCCCGCTTTTTGATGAAAACCTGAAAACCGAATTTGCTCAGCTGTGGGCGTCCCTAAAGTGCATACGCAAATCCCATTGGCTAGTGGTTACCTTTAACCATTTAACGCATTAGTGCACCAGACACTACTGAGCAGCTGAATGATGCCTACCTGTTGGAAAACGTGAGCAAAAAGATTAGACTTCTTACATTTAAGTAATGAAATATAATGAAATTAAAATGGAAGATTTTTATGCAGTGTTGCACTATTTATAATAAATTATTTATCTGTGCACATCATTACTTTTTTACATTCATATGACCTAATCTTTAAGCAAAAATATTAATGCCTCCTCCCACTTGTAATAACATCTCTTCCTTGGTTTGGAAGAAAAGTTGGTCGCAATTTCCGTTTTGGCGACTTTAACCAAACATTGCTTAGTCGTTATATGACAGTCCACAGCACTCAGATAGCTAGTTCTCAGCATTTGAGCTCCACTAGAAAACTACAATTATTTCGACCTTTGACATTCACGGGATGGTGTGACCTATTTATTTCGTGCATCAAAATGGAAGATTTTTATGCAGTGTTGCACTATTTATAATAAATTATTTATCCGTGCACATCATTACTTTTTTACATTCATATGACCTAATCTTTAAGCAAAAATATTAATGCCTCCTCCCACTTGTAATAACATCTCTTCCTTGGTTTGGAAGAAAAGTTGGTCGCAATTTCCGTTTTGGCGACTTTAACCAAACATTGCTTAGTCGTTATATGACAGTCCACAGCACTCAGATAGCTAGTTCTCAGCATTTGAGCTCCACTAGAAAACTACAATTATTTCGACCTTTGACATTCACGGGATGGTGTGACCTATTTATTTCGTGCATTATAGAGGCAGGCGTAGGGCCAGAGGCGAACTTAAACATTAGGCAAAGGTAGGCGACCGCCTTGGGCCCCCAAAAGCCTTGGGCCCCCTAAAATGCTTTTTATATGCGAGATGCGCGTTCAATGCGGACGCGCAAGTGGTTGCTGTGGTGTTCATTAGCACGACAACCGTCTGTGCGTCCGTGTTGAACGTGCTTCTTAGCAAAAGTAGGGCGATGTAGAAAATGGGGACGGAATCCCAGAATCTATTAAAAAAAACGGAATTTACTGTGTAGCGTGGAATGTGATGGAATGAACGGCGCAGACGCGCGTTTCGTTTGCTATTGCACGAGCAACGCTCGCGGTTGTCGTCTGTAGTAGCTAAATAGTATTTTTACCATTTAATATTCACATACACTAGTCCATATCACGGTTTGATTGAAGTGCACTGAATTGCATTTTATTTATTCATTCAATATTTGACTAATTCCGTGACATTGCTCGTTACTTTCATGATTTTAATTAATTATATTTAATTAATTATTCAAATTTAATATAATCATCCAGAAAAATTTAAATGAAAAAAAGAAAAACTGAATACAAAAAAATTTTAACGAAAAAAATTAAACTTAGGCTAACTTGGGAAAAATAAAACAGATTTCATAGGGCCCTACAGATATCATGCATCTAAAGCTATAATTTTAATATTAAGCAATATTAAGTGCATATTATATAGGGCCTATTTAAATTTTTTTAAATGGCGCTCACTCGTTTTTTGTGAAAGACCCAAGAAGGACCATGCACAGTCACTTTCCACACAGGCACACTTCATGTTTGGTTGAAATAATCCTTAAGCATGTAAATTTATAATTTCCTTCAGTTTAATTGAAATGTGCAATTAAAATAAATAAAAAATAAATGTATATTTTAAAGTTTAGAATTAGACAGCCTTGCGTTGTGTAGACAATTGCATAGTGAAAATTACCCCAAGGCACCCCCTAGTGTCCAACCTACTCTGATACTATTATAACCTGTTATAAATGTGAACAAGGGATTTACAACATTAAAGAAATCCTTTATTTATAACATGTACATGAAAAATCTAAAAGATTAGACACAACTATGGGACACGGTCGTGCAGCAGCGAGCAACAGTGAAAGCAACCTCAAGGTTGTAAATGTGTGAAATTGTATAGGGCCCCATTCCTGTATTTTGCCTTGGGCCCCCAAATCACTAAATCCGCCCCTGCGTAGGGCTACTCCCTGATGTTCTTGTTTTGGTTTGAGTGGTAATGGACAGAATACACAACTCAAAGTCAGATACTATCATACTATCAGAGAGAGTGGGAGGAGGAGGCAGCAATGAAAATGAGTTACCGAAGAGGAAGGAGGATTAAGAGATCCATAGATGGGGGAAGGTACAGACAGGAATAGAACAGCGTGGTGAGCTGGATACGTGGACAGGTGTCTTATAAATAGCCTCCTTTGCTTAAAATTGAAGAATGGTTCTTTTTTAAGCGTTTTGGAATTCTTGGCCATATGATGTCAAATGTGGTGTAAGATATATATATATATATATATATGTATGTATGTATGTATGCATATGTGTAGGGACATATATATTTTAAAGTGAAAAATTACCCTCGGTAAGTTGGGGCAGAAAACCCAGAGTGACTTTTTGTATCTGGTATTTTTACTGGTATTTAATAATAACATTTCAGACGTCATTATTTGTTATAACATAAATTGTATATATATATATTAAACAGTGCAACAAAATGGTGCCTGTATAACAATAGCTTAATCAGTATTGTCCTCTTCTTTTTTCTTCCTTTTCTCATCTTTGTGTGTTAATGCTTCATTTCCCACAAAATGGGCTGCCATCCCTCCTTCCCGCAGGCCACTTCATGGCCTGAACCACTTCAATGACAGGAAGTCAAAGGCAGTCTGCAGACAGCTCTGGTACAAGCCTGACCTATTTAAATTCTGTTAAAGCAGGCAAACCTGTCTCTCTCACTTTCCTGTTCAGTGAGGGTCCATGCATTTTCTGGAACCCAGTATTGAATACCAGCAGCACATAAAATCAATCGGATGATCCCAAACTAATCAGTCTGGGATCTGTTTGATTGTGGGTATCATGTGGCCACAAGTCTCCCCAGCTACATAGCCCCATTTATGCATCTCAAATATCCTCATAGTGACAAAGGATAATGACTCACGGCAAATCATAGCCTGTTAGAGATTTTGCCCTCATTATCATGACAGAGCCTTCATGAGAATGAAGGTGAAATTAGAGCGTGAATGGGACAGCATTTAAAATTGGATAATAAATACATTCATTTGGAGTGTCATGTACTGTTAAACTTTATACATGTATAGATTCTTTTGTTTCATTTGATACATAACATCCACACTAGCCTAACTCTCCAGTACTGGATTCACAAAAGACTGCACAAAATAGGCATTGGAATATATGAAAATGAAAAGGCCCAGAAATTTGATGGAACAATAAGAGTTTATTAGAAGAGGAATGAAGAAACCCTTCCTTATACCCCTGTTTTTTTCCTCCAAATAAACAAAAATTTTATATCATTAATTTGTTTAACTGATACATGCCTTGCTTAATACTTGCTTATTTACATGTATTATACTTGTACATTTATAATATTGTATTATTTACTTGTATATTTATCAATGCCATTCTAGATATATATTTTATTCACGAGAAAAGAAGGCAAATTTAATATTTTAAATTAATTAAAAAATGTGTCATTACAGTATATGATGGCCAAAACATATTTTTGTATGTTACCTTTTGCTTTTTTCATAATTTATTTTGTGATTCATTATAGTTTGACTTCTTACATTTTGATGAAAAGCCTATATTAGTTGTTTTAATGGCAGGTTCCCATTGTGACAACTTACCCATATTGTGACAACACGGTCAACATGATTTTCTTCTTCTTCTTCGGCAATAATTTGATTACCACAACAAACTGAAACACAAATTTTTGTTTAGGTTATGTTACTATACTGTGGCCGACAAATATGAGAAAATTTAAATGACTAGCAGATTTACAACATGAATTGATGCAATAAAAGTGATCTGATGCAATAAAAGAAGCTGCTGTCCTTATAGGGAGATTGTGAGAGATTGGGGTTGGGGAGTAACAAAATACATGTTACGTCATTATGCATTTAAAATATGAGTAAAATATGAGTAACTGTATTTCATTATAGTTACATTTTAAATGGGTGGTAATCAAATTACAGTTACATTCGATAAGTATTTTAGAATATCAAAATGATAACTTTGAATTTAAATGTCATTTATTTCATTTAATATTAATGTCAATATTTTAACCAATGAGGCAACTGGTGATTCTCTGACTCTGGCTGTGTGCAGCCTGTTCAATTAGCAACCTGCAGAGTTCAGAGTCAGGTCTCAAAAAAAAAATTTGTCATGGAAATACAAAGACAATTTTACTTAGAAATGTGAAAAAAAGTAACATCACAGTGCAATGCAATTTTGTTTTCTGCAACAAAATGGCTTCAAAGAAACATCTAACCTTAAAAAGGCATCTTAAAGTAAGTTGTTCTCAATCTTTGAAAACCAGGGCTGCCAACAATGTTCTCACACCACACTGCCATTTTCTCATGCAGTGCTATAGGTTTGTCTGTATGAGTTCTTGTTTTTCTGTATTTATAACATGGTATAGTGCTGTTTTCCTGTATATTAGCATGATTGCAAATGTAATACTGATTTTATGCAATTCAAAAACATGACATTAAGTGACTTACAGAAGTGACATTAAATGACAATGAATAGTATTGTTTGATCTGCTCTATATTGCCAAGAAAAATTGTTGCAAATCCAGAGTTTCTATTTACACTAAGTGCAAGTAGCCCACCTTGGTGGCAGAGGCTATTTAGAGTAACTGCACCCACTAATGTCTAGTTTCAATAGACATAAATACAAAAGATGCATATTTAACAACAGCAACAGTGGTGTGGTGTGTAAGACACGTGATAAGAACTTCTGATATGATGAGCCTAAGTTCAAATCTGCCTTTTGTCAGACACGTTCGTCTCCCTTTCTTCTATAGATCTAGAGCTGATGATCTAACTCACGAGCTGTTAGAATGGAGCAGGCGCCACTTTCTGTCATTATAGGTGACCCAGGTCCCGGGCATTCTGACCTTTTGTCGAGGGGGAACCCACTCTACAGAGAATGACGCCTCCACCCTCAGATAGTGTGTCTGCTGTGGAAGAGGTTTGGTCAGGTGGCCATCGATCTCTTCACCTCGTGCAAAAACGCCCATTGTCCTATATTCTTCTCGCTACAGGATGAGGATGATCGCACCCAGATGGCCCAAATCTCCATGGCTGGCAAAGATAATCCCTCTTCTGTATGCCCAGCCGTGGCCCCTCCTGTTACGCACGGACCTCCAGTCTCAAGTGAATGGGGAAATCTACCATCCTCACCCGGACAGGCCCGTGAGAAGGTAAAATTAAACACATTGGGGCTCCTCCTACATATTGTTGCTACTGTTCAGAATGCTAGAGCCTCTTCTACATGCTCCCTTTAATATTGCAAGTGGCGTGTGTTTGAGGAGTGGTGCGAGGGGCGCCAGCTGATATCATATCAGTGCTCAGTCGCTGACATTTCAGCATTTTGGTGATGAGATAAGGTCTTTCTAACCCGGCCTTTATGCCAAAATGCTTCCGAGCTTTCACTTGTGACTTGCTTGAGCTTTCTGCTTTTCACTCTCTTCCATTCTCCATTGTGTGGGGGATCAGAGGCTAAATGCTTCATGTCCTGTTCGTGCCCTGCAAGTTTACATTGACAGGACTGGCTCTTTCTGGAGGCGTGATCAGCTCTTAGTTTCTTGGGCAACGCCTCACTCATTGGCTCATGGAAGCCATCTCTTTGGCATATGAAGCTAAGGGAGTGCGGCCACCAGGGGGCCTCAGAGCAGACTCCACTAGGGGGATGGTGGCATCGTGGGCTCTGTTTTCTCAAGGGGTTTCCTTGCAGGACATTTGTGCCGCTGGGCCTCACCACATACATTTGTCAGATACTACCAGCTTGATGTTACCCAGACCCCGGTAGCTCATTCAGTAGAGATCCACCAAGTTGCCCCGCTTTGCTGCACAAGAAGCAAATATGCTCACTGAGAAGGTAGCGCGTGCAGGGGCTTTATGTGATCGGTTAAGGGGCGGTCCCTTACCTGCCATTGGGCACACGCTCCTGTCTGTCAAGCCAGACTTGGTGCAGTTGGATGCTTAGAGGTCAGGCACGGATGCCCTTCCCATAGGTGCATCTCTCAGCTCATTGGGCCTCATTCATGAAACATTAGTAAATATAGGAGTAAATTCTGAGTAATTTGCTCATAAAACCGACCTTCCCGAAAACTCTCCTCCAGATTCACAAACACTTCGTACACATCAGATTTGATAGTTAAACGTGCATGTTAATGAATTCCAATCATTGGCAAGTAGGGCGCTCCTGCACGCTCATCACAATTAGCAAAATCCCCGCCTATGAATTACAGCTACGCAAATTGCGTGTCCAGGAATGCAGTGGAATATTCTGGTATACTTTCTCAGGTTTGGCTCCAATATATTGCATAAATGCAAAAAACACTAATAGGCCATATGCCTAACAATAAATATTCAATAACGGTTGTCCACCAAAGCGTTTTTAGCCAGCTGAAAAAAAATGTCAGGCGCTCTTTTTAAAATGGCCAGCTGGTGGTGCTGGAGAACGCTTTGGTGGCACAGCGTTTTTCTAGCTGAGAATCATTTGGTTGCTATGATTTGAAATATCCACAGCAGTAACGTATTACTAGTATCTCATTTTGAAGAATATTACTGAATATAAAAATGCAGTAACCAGCAATATTAACTTCTCTATTGTTGTTCAGTTGTTGTACAAGTAGTATGATTGATCGGTGTAGTATTTGTCCCGCCCCTCCTCCATTGATTGGACGGCTGGGTAAAAAGCATGAATGTAGTGTCCGTGACATCACCCGTAGATTTCCGAAGAGCGTTTTTTGAAAGTGGGCGGAGCCGGCCGTCGCCATCTTGGCAGCGTGTCACCGCGCGTCACTCCCGGATAATCGAAAATGGGCAAAGAGGCGGGAGCAGGTTGCTGAAGCCACGCCCACCTAGCTCGACGGTGGGGACAGCAGCGGCAATTCACCTGTCACTCAAGTGGCCACGCCCTTAATTAATTTACGAATGAGTTATAAAAAAAATTTCACCCCCCTCACAGTTGTCATGAAGGGCAAAATTAGCTATATAGACCAAAATAATTTTTTGAACCAGACTGTAAACGTTTTTTCTGCTGTAAAACCGAGCTTGCGAACAGTTACCTATTTTTTTTACGGGTATAGTGACAGGGTTAGGGGTAAGATATCGGGAGGGCTTTATTGTCTCAATAAGGTGGCATCCATTAATAATTTTAATATTATAATTTACACTCAATATGTTATTACAGCATACTGTTTTATAATATACTACAACACTGAGGTGCAAATATCTGCCAAATATTGAACGAACAGAATGATTCCACCACTTCTTCATGAAGACAGTGATTTGCCCCTACTGGCGGTTTTAGTTTCATAAACAATCCCCCACTACTCCCACTCATCATTTCATATTTCAATGTTCAAAAATATTATATTTAAAACATACATCTCATAAAGCACCCATTTTTAGAGATGGTTCTGTGAATATCTAACTGCCTCTTAATAAAATTAATTCTATGCCTTCACTTTTTCTATTCTCTTATTATCCTTTATCTCTTCCTGACCTAGCTTTTACTATTTTGAACGATGACTGAAACCTTGTATAACGGGCACTCCTCATATTAATTACCATCTAATAATAAATTGCTTGTTGTATTCCTCAACTGTAAGTCGCTTTGGATAAAAGCATCTGTCAAATGAATAAATGTAACATAAAAACGAGACATCAAATTTAATATGCCCCTTACCTTAAGTATCCCAAAGTATTTAGATTAAGTTACTGAGTACTTGAGTACTAAGTTACTTGAGTAATCTAACGAAATACCTTACAAAATACTTTTTAAAGCATGTATTTTGTAATATGTTGTGAAATACATTTGAAAGGAACCTTCCCAACCCTGATTAGCTACACACAGTTCAGCATAAATATCTCTGAAATGGTTCATCAGTTGTACATCTGCAACTGTTGAATATTTGCAAATGAAGTGAATGATTTAAACTATTGGATTATTAATCTCAGACCACACAGCAAAAAAGCATTGATAATCATACATTTGCTCTATTATGAACTGTTGCTGACTCCACAAAAATGTAGAGAACACATTTCTTGCCAGAGGAAAAACACCCCTCTGTTTGCATCATACTGTTGAATACCAATGAAGTCAATATTATGCCAATGTGCCAGTAAAATACCCTTTGCATGACATAAATACAGTACTATATTACTAACCTAACGCAATACTGCCATCTAGAGGCGAGTGCTCCCATTGCAAGATTTCCCTGCAAGATTTAAACTAACATAAATATAAAAACTATAAGTGCCAACCTCAGAAGCGATAAAAAATGTCAAACATTTTTGCAGTCAAAAAAAAAAAAATCTCTTTCAAAGGTATTTACATTTATTAAAGAAGGAACTGCAAGGAGGTAAATACAGTACAATATAGTGTCAACCTGGTGCATCACATTTTAGGCACTTGGCATAAAAAAATAAACTTGTGTCTCAGATCCCATTAAAACCTGTGTGACATGGGCATTACAACACGGAAGGACATTTTTGCTTAATGACAAACATTATTTGGTTGACGAGTGTCTGAGTGAGGACTATATTTCTGCTCATTCATGGTGTAACTTGTTTCAAGTTGGGCCATTTGAGCTGAATATTAGTCAACTGTTATGGTTTGCATAAACAATTCCACTACTTCATGATTGTCATGCTACAAGAAGGGTGACAAACATACAGAGTGAATACTGAAAATAAAACTTTATAGGCTAACAACATTCTCATGTGTTAGAAACAAAGTTAACTGACCAAACATGGGAAAGTAAAGCTTCAGGGGAGAACTATAAAACACTGAACACTAGCTATTTAAATCAAGGATGGATTATTACCTCTCTGCCATCAAAGCTTCTTTCAAGCACAATAGACAAAGACCAATTAATGGACAGACAAATTAATACATCTGTCCTAACAATTAGAAAGATCTCTCAGGGAGACTTAAGTGTGGCACTTGTGAGGAGTTTGTGTAGATTAGATTTAAAGAGAAATTCTATAAAAGAAACTCAAAAACCAGCAGACTCGCATAGATTCAAAAGCACCATTGAGCACACCATCAGTTCTTGACAGTGGTGACATTTAAAAACAATAGTTGCATAAAATTTAAAACTTTTAATGCAAAAGATATGCTGAATGTTATAACACCATTATAATGTTATAATGTTATAACACCTGCGAAAACAGGTGACCATCTCAATTGTGTTTTGAATTGTTTTTTAAACTATTAATTTGTGATGTAAACTATCAACCAATTGTTTCTATGGAACATAAACCCATACTGAAAAGGCTTGATATTTGTACTATCAATGGGAAAATAGTCTAAAAATAGTTTGAAGGAAGTCTCTACTCCTAATTGTATGGTTTACAAATCAGTAGAAAACAAAAATCAATGTAGCGAGGATGAATGGTCACAACTTAAAACTTTGAACTCTGCTAAGCACACAAGAATCTTACAAATCTGGACTTTACCATGAAAAACAGACTCTCTGGTTAAAACTTCGAGGCAGAATGAGGCACTCAAGTATTACAGAAAATGAAAATACAGTTAGTGTTTGGTTGGCTTTTTGAGGTTTGTTGGCTTGCATCTCAAATACATCCTGTTTTTAGTAAAGCATAATAGTACATTTACAGGTGCATTACTTCATTTCATATAAAGAAAAAGTACAACAAAAAGCACCATAGCCATAACTAACAGATGTAGGTTCAGAATATCTTTACAGAGAAAAATTCCAACTATTATAAAGTCCATTATTGCTACTGAAATGACACCGGGTCTGATTTGACAATGAAGGGAGATGCATGGTACCAGCGAAACATGAAACTGACCCTAAGAAACAATGAGAACAAATACAGCATACTAATGGCAAACCACCTCAAAGGACACATAATTTTAACAGGATGGTTTCCACAGGAACCATTTGGGCTTGTTATTAGGCAATATCATGTCTGTAACAATTCCTAAATAATACTTAAAGGGATAGTTCACCCCAAAATGAAAATTCTGTCATTTACTCACCCTCATGTCTTATCAAACCTGTAGGACTTTTTTTGTTCTGTGGAACACAAAATGTCTGTGTTTTTTGTCCATAGAATGAAAGTCAGTGGGGTCTACTGTTGTGTTGGACCCCATTGATTTTATTGCATGAACAAAAACTAGTGATACGTTCTTCAGAATGTTTTTTGTGTTTCACAGAAGAAAAAGGTGTACAGGTTTAGAACTACATGAGGGTGAGAAAATTAACATTTCATTTTTGGGTGAACTATCCCTTTAAAATTTGCATATTTATTTATATTTCCACAAATTCTAAGCCCCAAAGGACATTAATTGGAAATCAAAATTGGTTCAGTGATGTAGGTATGATATATGTAGCCAACTTAAACTATCAAACACAGCTTCAGAATGAAAGATAATTATTTATGAACTGGACCATTCATTCATTCAAAAATTATGGAATTACCTGAGAAATCGATTCAATTGTCTGCATTAAATGAGGTCTATAAGAGACAGCACCATCTTATACCAGTGATCTTTCTGCTTGCACCATAAACATACAGCGAGTCCAGTTTTCACAGTTCCGTTCTATACATACTTAAGGGTTTTGATTTAAATATACAAGGGTGAAAATTATTTACATACAAACTAATTTCAGGTACCAAACTCTTCTCTATTACACTATATCCTTTAAAAGCTTCTGAAGAAAATTCTATGGAAAAATATTATCAACAGGTTAACTTTGTTACTGTACTATTAAAAAAGAAAAGATTACAAAGAATCCGTTTTCTACAATGAAGGATGGCATTTGACCCAATCCAGGGGCTGTGTACTTGCATTAGATCAGCTTATTCCAGTCTCTTGTTGCCTCCATTAGATGCCGTTGACCATGGCTGATCCAGTGCTCTTGGTTGTTGAAAACTCGGCCACAAAACCAGCAACAAAATGTTGACTGCTGCTCTGAACCAGAAGATGAGGACCTCACCACCTCATATTTATTTCTGCTAGTCTTTTTTAACTTCAGTTTCAGAATGAATCTCTCTTGAACAGCACCTCCTACTGCCCTTAATCTTTCACCCCCACTGACATTGGAAGCATTCTGCTTTGAAAGTGTTCTTGGAGACTCCGAGAGAGCTTTAACAGTATTTTGGGACAGTGCCACTTTGAGAACTTCACCTTTGTATTTGTTCACTGACCTCATGATGCTAGCAACTTCAGGAATGTCTGCATCCGGATGGTTCAGCACAACCACAGGCTGGTTTCGACGGGGACATTTGATTTCTTGAAGTGGACTAAAGGGACAGAGTCTCAGCATTCTCACAACATCTTTTGCAACAGGCTCCCAAATTGAGGTAGTGTCTTTCTCAGCCGACAACTTGCTTGAGATTCTCCTCATTTTGGAGGAGCTCTCCAGCATTTCCTCAAACAAAGCCCTTCGCCTCCGTTTCCTTTGGCTTCGTGGACGGATGGAACAGGGAACAAGCGGCAACTTCTGTAATGCTACATCATGATCACCCCTGCTTTTGATTTGAATGTTGGACTGGGGTAGAATATGTTTAAGCTGGGATGCAGGGATGAGTTTATGAATGAGACCTTGTGAATTAGTAGAGGTTTGAAGACCTGACGACACACTGGTTAAAGATTTATTTGAGGACATTAACAAACAAGGTGACTGTAAAGAGCTTGTGGCAAGGTATACTGACTTTTTGGCTGTGGTGTATGGAGCAGTGGAGAGAAATCTGGTGCCATTGGGACCTCTAACTATCTTAAGGAAAACCCTGTTTTTGGCACCCTCGTTTACCCTGCCCTGGTTTAAAGTTTTCCTGTCTGAATTGTTCAAAAGTATACCTGACTTAGCAGGAGAAATGTATCTAACCAAGTAAGCTTGTCTCCCAGTCTGCAAGGGACTGGTTTTATCTGCTGCATTCACAGGCATGGCCAATACAGGACGAGTTGCAAGCACAGTCTTAGAACTTGAACCACCTGACTCACTACTAACAGGGATTGGTCTCTGAACTAAGTAACAAGTCTGTGGCACGTTGGTCACCTGTTCTCCAGACGAGGACTTGACAGCACCTGATAAGAGAAGAGATGTTTTAAGAGTAGAAGCACTGACAAAGTAGCGGTTTCCACTGCCACTTGGTACCATCTGGGCAGATGCTTGATCTTTAGTTTCAAGATTTGAACTTTGTGCAGACATGCCAATTCTGCCTCCATTTAAAGTGAGAGCTACTCCCGTAGCCTTGCTGGCCATCTTAATCCCGGGTTTCACGTAAGACACATTAATTTTGGGAGAACAGGATTTAGTAATTAGCTTGAACCCGGCTCCACTTTTCAACTGAACTGGTACAGCATATGGAGTGTCTGTAGTTTGAAGGAACATCTGCCGTTTTCCTTCAGGTGTCTGCAAGATCCGAAGTGTGGTTTTGGTCGGCCTAACAGTTTCCTGTACTGTAGCCGAAGACCTCTTTCTTTCTTTTTCAAGTTGCTGGCTGATGATGGCATCCGAGTGCTTTTCAAGTATCTTTCCCAAAACAGCCGCACTTCTCAAGCTTGCTGCTGCGTCCTCGCTTGCAAAGGTAATACCTTCCTGTTTCTCCTCTGGTGCTGATGAACAAGTCGCTTCTCCTCCTTTTTCTGGAAGCACAGGAATGAGTGAATCATCGACAGTAGCTATGCACTCATCGACCTCAATATCACTATCTGACACTCTCTCTAATGCTTTCTCTCCGCTTTCAGAGACCAGATCGCTCTCATTAGCCCCTCCCTTGCCATCTTCTTCAGTTGGAAGAGAAGGTGATGCTGGCAGAGTTAAGCTCCAATCACCAAAATCCTCCTCACACTCTTCTTCCTCCAGCCCCTGCAGTAAGTCTTCCTCAGGCAGCAATGAATCAGGAGAGCTCCCAGAGGTATCTTTAGAATAATTGTGGAAACTAAAGACCTCCTGACTTGGGGAACTGAGAAAGTTATTTTCAACTTCTGTGTTACAATCTTTGGCTTCAGTTGACTCAATTTCACTAGTTTCATTTTGCAAGTTTGCCTCTGTGGTTTCATTTTTAGTTACTTCAGAGGACTTTACAACAATACTGTCTGAGGCTGGAGTCCCACTCGAGTCATAATGAGCATTTGGGTAAAACTGAGACCTCTCTCCAACTTCTGCGTCAGAGGTCTTAAGGTCAGTCGTCTTACATAAGATCTTAACTTTGTCAGAACCAGAATCCTGCCCTTCTTTAGCCACTAAATCAAGGATGTTCTTCTTGACAGGACTTCTAATAGGGGAGTTTGGTTCAATGCTATTCTCACATGGTTCACCACATTTTGAGCTGAATAGAGGTTCCTGGATAAGAGATTCCTCCGACATCACTGAAAATGTTGCATCTGCAGTTGTTTTTGATGGACGTTTAGATTTCAAGATATCAGTGTTTGTGGATTTGTCTTCTACAGACATTTCAGGGTCTGATTTTGAATCAGAAACTGCATCAGGACCTGTGGTTTCATCAGCAGGCGACTGTGATCCTGAGGATTCATCCAAAACTGAAACTAATGCTGTAGCCTCATATTTAGATGAATCTACTTGAGCCATCTGCAAATCAGAAAGTGTGGTCTCAGAATCAGTGGAGGAAAGCTCTGAAGTTGAAACAGGAAGTGTTCTGGCTATCTGGTTATCATCAGTGGAGCATTTCTCACTTGAACAGAGGAAAGCTACCTCATGAAGATGAGGCGATGACCTCCCATTGGATTGACAGCTCTGACACCGGGAAAGTGCAGCATCTTTTGATGTCGCAGACAGTACTTTAACACTATGCAAGACTATGGTATCCTCATTATTACCCTGCCCTGCTTTACTTGCACTCTCAAAGCTAACTTTGTGCTCCTCTGTCAGGGGGAGATTGTTGCCAATGTGATTTTCAACTTCCTGTGACTCTTCTTTTATTGAAGATGTCTCATTTGATTCTCCTGATTCTAAACTGAGGAGCGATCCTATGCTTGGTGAAGATGAAGAGCAGGGGCTGCTGGTTATTTTATCTTCATCGTCACCGATGAGTGAATCAGAAACCTCCTTTTCAGTGGAGTCCTCTTGTTTTGTCGGTATAACTTTTAGAACTAAATGTTTTTTACCATCTACCATCTTAAAGCCCATGACTTTAGTGGTGCAGTTTGGTGGAATAGAAATTTTATTTTTCACCATAAGAACAGTCAGTCCATTGCTGTTGGTTGAATTCAGAAGACCTGGACTAATCTCATGCTCTTGTAACTTTGGTTGTGGCATTGTTGATGGAATGAGGTGCAAAGTTTGCAGCTCACTTTTTAGGGGAGACTTTGTCCATTTAATACTCTCTTTTTTAACCCCAACAGCTCTTTCAAGGAACTGCTGGGTCTCCTCCAAGGTTTTTTCAGGATTAAACAACCTGCCATTATGATCAAGCAGACCTACACCAGGGATTGAGTTAAGTTTTGACATCCACTGCGGTTCTCTGGATCCTCCAACTAAAGGAGGCTTTTTAAGCAACAGTTTTACACCAGATGAATTAACTCCAGAATTGTCCTCATTTGTTCTCCACTTGTTCATCTCCTCACCATGTGCCACAGTAAGATGTTTGTTCAGGTACTCTCTGCGAGCTGCACTATATCCACAAATCTGACAAGAGAAAGGAAAAGTCCCAGAATGCACCACATTATGCCTCTGAAGCTCCCCTTGTGTTGTGGGGCTACCATGCGGACATTTCACACATTTGTGATTACGTTCGTTGTGATGATGAATGTGTTGAACAAAGGTTCCTGCATCTCGGGTGGAGAAGTCACACTTTTTACAGCAAAACTGTCCATTACGGCTGTGGCAGTTGGTAAAATGCCTGGTGAGCAAAAGAAGCGAATACTGCACCCCATTGTTGCAAATCTCACACGTGACCAAAGTGTTTCGATGTTCGATGCGATGTCGTTGAAGAGATGAGAATTCATTGGTGACAAACAAGCAGAGATCACAAGGATAAGTTGGAAGAGTACCCTTGTGTGTTCCTTGAAAATGTTTCAGCAAGTCGTTAGGGCTGTAAGTGGTGTCATCTTTGCATTCTGAGCAACAAAAACTCAGTATTTTTCCAGAGAAGATTGCACCCTGCTGCATCTTACATGGAGTCTTTCCAGAAGATTTGCCGTCTATGTGAAGATTATCAGTGGCTGACTCCTCATGGGGTGCTTCATCTTGGTCACAATGCTCATGGCAAGAGTCTGTCTCTGGAAGCTGATGTGCCAACTCAAGAGGCAAAGTGTGGTCCAGTGAGGTTTCATCATCCTGGCTCTGGTCATGGCTTTCAGGAGGATCATCTGATGTTGTCAGGTCAACCTCCATGCTTTAGAATAAAGGCTCCTGCAATATTAAAAAACAAACACACATTATTATATTGTAATATGGGAATAATACTACGGCACAATTCATGTTTTACAGTATATAAGGAAAATGACCCCTTTAGTAAAAGCCACTGTGCTTTATGTAAGCTTTTTCTCAAACATATATGCAACATGTAGAGTATATAAGTATTACACAAATAATTTAACTTCCGCTAAAAGTTTTTTGCCTTTTATGCTTGTGTTGGCAGTAAAAAAGCCGGAAAGAAAACATTTCAAAGCCATTCACCTCAATTCCTTACATCCTGAAAAACTGGTTGTCACACTATAGGCAAAGCAGCTTTTACGTTGTAGCCTATGCTACAGAATAAGTATAAAAAAACGTATAGTCATGAATGCTGATAAAAACACTTCTATGAAATGTCAATGTAATTAAAAATGCAATTATTATCAGCCCAGATGGATTTAAACATTAAATTTTTTTAATATTCTACACAAGTTTATAATATAAAAAGTATAATACAATATTCCAAACAATATTTGATAAGAGGCAGGGGATGTGCAGACTTTTGTGAATTGGTTGTTTAAATTCTGTGAAAAGCCACTTTTCCACCTAAATTACCTGGAACAATTTGTCCCAGGAACTTTTTTCCCCCAGACCTGTTGCTGTCTGCGTTTCCATCGTGGTCTAAAGTACCGTGAAGTTTAAGCAAATAATCTGGTGAGGTAGGTCTGCGTTTCTCAATACCAAGTACGCAAAGTTCGGACTTGCATCCTCGGTAGTTCGTACTTTGCGAGTTTGACTCGGGAGTGTGAACACCCACGGACGGGACGGCGCTAGTCCGGTAATTCTGCAAACAGCAGCGTACTTGATAATGTCAGTCAGCTCGCCTTGGCTACTGCAATTTTCCTCACTGTATTTACAATAAGACGAAATATGATATCAAACACCACTGCCTCCTTTCGTTTTCATTTAAACATATTAATAGCCACAGAAATGTAGTTCAGGGAATGTATATAGCCTACATTACAATGAAACGAAATATTATATCAAACAGTATTGCCTCTTTTTATTTTCATAAAGACGAAAGATTACCTGTTAGATTTACCCAAAACAAATTATATCTTATGTTTAACCACTAAAGAGTCATCAGAGCCGGCGGCAAATGCCAGAAGGACTAGCAGCGAGTTAAGGCTGCTCTCGTTGGGAAACATGAGCACTGAGTTCCCGCTGATCGCATGGAGCTCACGTCTCCGAAATTGGCGAAACACATTCTTAAATAGGCACGGTCTTTATAAAAACTACATTCTCACCTGAAATACTTTTTAAAATACATTTCATGACACAATAACAGTAAAATTTTCAAAATTCTACGAATATATGGTGGTTGAAATACAATGCTGTGTGAACTCAACCAATCAGCATGCTCAGCGCCCAAATCCCACCCCCGAAAGTTCCGGACCTTTGAAAAAGTACTACCTAGCGAGCAGGGACTTTCTGAGGGGAACTTTATTTAGATACTGGTTCCTGCGGTGGAAACTAGAGGTCAAGCGATTGATCGGCCGGCCGATTAATCGGACGATTTTTGGCATTTTTTAAATTAATCGGCATTGGTCGATTGTGCTGCAAATTAGGCCGATTTATAGGCAGGCGCATTTGCGGACAGCTAAGTGTTGTTGCGGAACGCCGGAGAATCTCTCTCTGGCTGCATGAGATACGGAGCAACTCACACTCTGCAGCCGCTTCTTGTTCACACACACCCTACTAGAATTGATGCCTTATATTCATAAGTGAAACAAGTCATTTGCATGTGAAAGTAGAAACACATGCAATTCAGACTAAACTTCTGGGCTGATTATAACGTGCACGTTAACTTTCCTCATGAAATGTGTGTGTAGGTCGGAGAATAGCATCCACGATGTCATCGCTTGTGGCCAGTGCACTATAAGCAGTTATGAGCAGCGGGCTGTGTAATATGGCTCACAAAATCGCTAGCCCGACATCCTGGGGCTATTGTGTTTTCCAGTCGGGCTACCAAAATGTATCACCACTCTGCCCCGACGGTCTATCTTAAATGAGTTGTATCAAACTTAAGGCCATAAAAAGTTTTAAATATGTTAAATGGTATAAGAAATGTCTCAATTCAACCCTCTACGGACACCTTGGCAATTGAATCGCCATTGGCTAGTATATTTTTTTGTTTACTCGCCAGACTGAAATACTAATAAATAAA
>NW_015506068.1:341889-342554 GCF_001515645.1 Sinocyclocheilus grahami
TTAAAACTTGGTAACCATGAACTTAGGACTGGTGCTTTTTTTGGTCATTCAGTGTTCCCGTTAAAAATAAATAAATAAAAAACCTTAATACTGATAAGAAATTATTATTATACAAATTCTACTAATAAGAACAATATAAAAAAAAGCACTAAGGATTAATGAGCTACTGGATTCATGAATATTAATCAGGCTGTGTGCGTTTGCTCGAACTGATTCGCTGAAATCTAAACAGGGTCGATAATAGGTGACCACCAGCCAATGAGATTGTCGTTTGCGCATTAGTTCCGCCTACTACAGGAAAACCCAGCAGTTCTTAAAAGCTGAAGAATTCCAAAAGGAACGCGTTACTTTTACAGGAAAATACAACAAAGTATATCGTTTACATGTAGCGCATCAATTCTGCATGTTATGTAAGACTCTCGCTCGCTCTTTGCGCGTGAGAGAAAGCGATGGCGAGTCGTGCACCTTCACACTAGAGTTTACGTTACACCAAATCCACAAACACAGGTGCGCTGCGCATGCATTCAAATGAACTGAAAAATATAACAGATCGCTTGATGGAGAGTGAAACTCTGAAGCGCTCAGTCAGAGTGTTCTGTGAGTGAAAATATATCTGTGCTAATCATATACTCAGCATCCAACTCACACACTGGCGAGTAAAATCT
>NW_015506068.1:343607-356441 GCF_001515645.1 Sinocyclocheilus grahami
TTAAAACTTGGTAACCATGAACTTAGGACTGGTGCTTTTTTTGGTCATTCAGTGTTCCCGTTAAAAATAAATAAATAAAAAACCTTAATACTGATAAGAAATTATTATTATACGAATTCTACTAATAAGAACAATATAAAAAAAAGCACTAAGGATTAATGAGCTACTGGATTCATGAATATTAATCAGGCTGTGTGCGTTTGCTCGAACTGATTCGCTGAAATCTAAACAGGGACGATAATAGGTGACCACCAGCCAATGAGATTGTCGTTTGCGCATTAGTTCCGCCTACTACAGGAAAACCCAGCAGTTCTTAAAAGCTGAAGAATTCCAAAAGGAACGCGTTACTTTTACAGGAAAATACAACAAAGTATATCGTTTACATGTAGCGCATCAATTCTGCATGTTATGTAAGACTCTCGCTCGCTCTTTGCGCGTGAGAGAAAGCGATGGCGAGTCGTGCACCTTCACACTAGAGTTTACGTTACACCAAATCCACAAACACAGGTGCGCTGCGCATGCATTCAAATGAACTGAAAAATATAACAGATCGCTTGAAGGAGAGTGAAACTCTGAAGCGCTCAGTCAGAGTGTTCTGTGAGTGAAAATATATCTGTGCTAATCATATACTCAGCATCCAACTCACACACTGGCGAGTAAAATCTGAGTATTTATTAGCCATTGGCTAATATTAGACACCATTTACTCGCCCAGAGTGAAGATTTAGCAATGTTGTAATTATAATTTCAAGAGGTCTTACAGTTGGGGACAGAAAAACAAGTCGCGCGATACGGCTGGTTAAACTTCAAAAGGCAATGATGTCATTGAATAAATATGAGCTCTGCACGTGTCAAGTCAAAACGCGGCGCGGATGTCTTTATTTGAATGTATCTGAAGGGAATCGATTGTCCTCAGAAACGTGTCGTTGGAATTTTAATTTCATTTTACCTATAATTCCTGATAAAGCAGCATTTATGAGCGCAGAGCTGCTTTGTGTACAGCCGTTACTGGGGAAACCGCAATATTTCAGCGCTCCTAAAGCGCCACCTCGTGGCAGAGAATGAATTTGCATTTTCAACAAGCCTTTCTTGCTGTTTATGGTCAGATCAATGCAAATATCAACTTGTGTTTTTATGCAGCAAACACATATTGTTGTAAATGAGAAACAAGTTAATGTGCCTTCTAAAAATCTAAACAAGACAATAATTAAATTGACAATTTATTTGCTTGATTTATCCATTTTCATAAAAATGGTCTAAAGGCTAAAATGCTGTTGTATAAGATTTTTGTTTTTGTGAAAACCTGTATCTGAACTGTAAATCATGTAATTTTATGGCTCAATATTGCATGTTACCATAGACATCGTCCAACCCCACTCATACCGTGTTCATTTTACTTGTGCAGCTCTTAAAATGGGTCATAAATTGCCTTAAAAAATGTATTCTGCAGATACCCTGTAAACAGTGAAATAAAATTCCTTCATATTTGTTGATATTTGTGTATTGAAAATATTTATGATTGGCATTTAAACTCCTATCTGATTTTCTATAATTAAAAAAAAAAAAAAAAAAAAAAAAGGTATTTTTTTATTTGGGCTAGTTAAATGAATTTTCGGGCTACAAAAATCTGAAGAGTACCTGCCCAAAGGGCTACCAGGGATTTAGAAATTTTGCAAGCCCTGATGTGTGAACTCTGTCCAGTGTTTCCCATACATTGAGTAAATAAATTTTCCAAAAGGCTTATACTTTGTTGAATAAACTGAGCACTGCGCGTTTCAAAATTAAAATGCAGCGCGTGTGTTTTTACATGAATGTATCTTTGAAAAGAACCGACCGTCTTCAGAAAAGCTTTGATGTCATTTTCATTTCGTTGTTTCTGTAATGCCTGATAAATTAGCGTTTGTGAGCGTAGCGCTGATTTGATTACAGCCATTACTGGGGAAACGCTATATCTCCCGCTCCAACAGCGCCTCCTGCTGGCAGAGAATGAATTTGCATTTGCAAGTCTGTGGGAAACACTGGCGTCTGTTAGCAAACATAAACAAAAAGCATGCTTCAGAACTGTTTTGAGAAGGGGCTTAAGTTTTGAGCCATGTATTATTACTCTGAATTAGGCTACTACTACTATTACTATCTTGTACCCTGCAATAATCATTTACTCAAACTCACTTTTATGAGATGAAGGAAAAAAAAAAGATCGGCATCATATATCGGCCGCCCTGATTTCTAAATATCAGCATTGGCATCGGCCAGTGAAAAACCCATATTGGTCAACCTCTAATGGAAACATACCACAGTACTGGCCCAAAGTCCCTAGTTCCTGGGTAAAGTTCCTGCGGTGGAAACGGGGCTAAAATCTCCAGAGTAATCTGCAGATTTCTATGTGGGTCTAACCATCACAACGTTCATATGTGTTTAAGAAATGTTCAGAACAGCATACTAACATACTACACCTAGTACTACTGCAATCTATGGCATGTATACTTTGCATATGCCAATTTTCTGTATACATAAAATACATGGATGACCCACTACATTTTCAAAAATGACTTTAAAAAAAACTTCCCATTTCCAGTGTGAAGAATTAACTGGAAGAAGAAATTCAGGCAGATTTTTAACATATTTGACTCATGATTGAGCTGAAGACATTTTTTTTTACACAAAATTGGAAATAATAAATGGATGTAATGCAATGATGTCATGTGAGCTCACAACTGCTCTAATACAGTTTAATACATGAAACGTTTACTGTGGAAAAATTCCTAGTGTTTAACTCAGTCTTTACACTGGTAGCCTGTAGTAATGAATATGTACTAAAAATTGATGTGTAAATTGAAATGTAATAATGTATAAATAAATATATATCAAATCAAATATAATTTTTTAAACATTGAACAAATATGTTGTCATTCAAACAATTCTACAACAATCAGTACAATTTGCAATTAAGTCATTTAATCCCACTGGTTGTGATCAACATTTTCTTTTGAGTAAAAGGCTACAAAAATAGTTGTTGATCTATTTTAGATCAACATACTTAAAACATAGTTGTCATCTGTAGTGCAGTTTGTCTTGATTTCATGTGATCATTTTTATATGGCTGGTGTAACGGTCTCATGACTACAGCAGTTTAATTCTAGTTTGCCCCTCTGAAAGATGAGTTTGTGTGTGTTGAATGCTCCATAAAAATAAAACAGGTCATAATATACACAGAAACACAAAATACAGGGTCTATTATTTAGGTATTTTAAAGGGGTCCTATTATGCTCGTTTACAAAGTCTTGATTTAGTTTTGGGGGTGTACTAGAACATGCTCTCATGCTTAGTGGTTCGAAAAACGCATTATTTTTCACATAATTTACATTATTAAAATACCTTTCTCCCCAGCCTGGCACAAACAGCTCGATTAGTTCCGGCTTTGATGAAGGTCCGCCTTCCGAAAAACAAAATGTGATGTGATTGGTTAGCTGTCCCAGTGCATTGTAATTGGCGAACAGCTTAGATGGTGTTTCAGTACTGCCACGCCCCTTGCTCTGTCTTTCAACAAAAGCTTTTGGCGAATCCGGCACTTCTCACTCGTGATGTGGAAGCTGTCCTCAGTAAAATGCGCAGCACACAATAGCAAATTGGGGTTATAATGCTCAGGAACAGAGTTAAAAAGTAAATTGCAACCACTGTTTCCTGACATCATCCGCTTTCGGAAGTGAAAAAAAAAAAAAACAGCGTTTCAGGCGGTCGCGCACCGGACTAGAAGCGCAGCGTTGCGCCACATCTTTAAAATTCGAACACATTATTTACTATGAGTGTAGGCACCCCGACGGCGCTGTTCGGCATCTGTTGGCAGCGCCCAGCTACGTCGTGTTATACTTGTAAGAATTGTTCTAGACCAGCGGTTCTCAATCCCAGTCCTCGCGTACCCCCACTCTGCATGTTTTGTCTGATGCGCTCACTCAACCAAGCGTTCTAACCACGACCTCGCCCCTCCCCTCCCCCCAACCGTTTGAATTTCTGTAGGTGGGAATTCTTTGTAATGATATTCTAATGGGCTGCTTTGTGATATCACAAAGCCCGGAAACCAAACGCTGTAGTCTAAACGAGCCGTTTGCTGTAGTTCTTGAAAATTGATTTTTTAAAAACTAAATATCTCCCTTTGGAGTGGACTTTGAGATTTGTAACTTTCTAGATCTTTTTTATGCCCAAACATACACACTACACACTAGGCGCGCTTCCATTACAGATTTGCGCAAAACTTTTGCGAGATTTTATAAATGTCGATAAAAAGGTATTGCGAAATGACGGCGTTTCCATTAACCAATGTTATGCGACTTAAACGTAACCTTTTGCCTCTCGCGATAAGTCATGGCAACGGATTTTGGCTATATTTATTCAAAGGAGGCTTATGCGTGTATCTTTACAGAAGCAGCAAAGAGAGCTGCTTCAGAAACGTGCGTGGCGCGGCTGGAATAAACCATAGACTGTATAAAAACATTAAATATAATGTCCACTACAGAGGCAAAAACTCCATAGCTGGGTCTCAGGAGGATATAGTCATGTACCTACAAATATATTTCTTTTTCAAAAGTAGTAAGCAGTAATGGGCTACTTATACCATACATAATATTTCTATAAACAATCTTACAAATTGTCTTGGCATGTTTGCAAATTGATCAAGTGTTTGTGGTGAACAACAAAAGATGATGGATGAACGTAGTGTAAATTAAGGTGTGGCATGTATGAAGCTGTGACTTGCCCATTAGAGATCATAGAGCCCACTTAACCTTTAAAGTGTACAAGTGTTAGGACAGCCCCTTTCTGGGCCTATAGGTGAGCAGGTATAAATAGTGGCAATCTTCAGTTGTTAGTCAGTAGCACAAGGAGCAGTAACAAAGCATTCAGCTTGATCTACTCAGTCCTCATCAAGTGATCATCAAAAATCCTTGAAAGACATGTGGACTGACTGCACTGGTAAGAATTCCTTTTCTTAAATGTATTTATTTTTACATTTTATATTTTAATATTTTGTTTATATATATATATATAAATAACTTTTTGAATATTTATTTATATTGTTCATTTATAATGACATATCTGTTTACTCTTACAGCTCAAGATGGAAACTCACAGGCCAGTAAGATTGCAGGCCGCAGAAAGAGAACCTGTTTCACCAAAGAGCACTCGGAACTTCTAAAAGTGGCTTTCAGCGTGGATCCCTACCCTGGTATTAGTGTCAGAGAAAGTCTGTCTCAAGCCACAGGCCTGCCAGAGTCACGTATTCAGGTATGTCAACATCAGTATAGAAAACAAACTGTTTACATACATTTCAAAAAGTATAAAAACCTTAATGCATCAACATGCTAACATAAATGTTCTGTTTTTCCAGGTGTGGTTCCAGAACAAGAGGGCCAGAACCCTAAAGAACAGAGCCACTTGGACCTCACCACAACTGGATAGTACCTCTCCTCTGCCCAGCCCTTTTCTACCCCCTCACATAGATAGCGTTGGGGTCAATGGCCAACAAAGAGGCATTCAAGAGGCATCATTCAACATTCAGATGGCCCAAACATCTCCACAGCACTTTACCTTTTCTCCAACTGACTACAGCACACCTGCCATTAAGCCACGACAAAACAGGTTGATGGGAACCAGCTCTTGTTCCCCCTCTTTTTCCTCTGATCTGCAGGCTGTGGCAGACAGCTGGAGCTCTGGAGGAAGCACACAGTCCTCTCCTGAGTCTATGAGGAATCTACCAGCACAGAGCTTTGGGAATTCCTACAAGAATGAGAGCCATTTCTTCCCACATCCTTACCCTCATGGAAGTGCCAAAATTGGATGTGTTAGTGGCCTGGAATCACTTCCCACCTCTCCTGCCTCTTCTGACTCTGCATTTTGGGACATGGGACTGGAAAACTGCTCTCCATCTGTGCCATACACTGACTGTGACAGCCCATGGGACAGGCTCACCGAGGGGCAACTTCCAGATCTGTCCTCTCAGTATCTGGAGGACGTCCTTGGGGAAATGGAGCCAGCCTGGTGGAGCTTCAATGGTGAGATGAATCTACAGTAATCTTGCAAATATCCATAACCTAAGGAGACAAACACTGTTTTAACATGAGGTTGAGGGGGTTCTTTTGGACTGTATTATATAGGAAGCATGGACTTTTTTTTATTTAACAGACTTTATTTATTTATATTTTCTACCAAGGAGTAGATTGGAAACAGTAGCCTATGATTGCACAAGAAAGTAATTTAGAACTTATTTATTCTTTTTGCTCTTTTAAGGTATTACTGTGCAGTTGGGATATTTATTTCTACATTTAATTATGTTCACACAACCTATATACTGTCACTTTGTAAAGTAATGTATATTTATTTGAAATAAATTGTTAAAATGTATGAATTTGTGTCCTCTGATTTGCTTACACATTTAATTGTACTTATGTAGCCTATTTATTATTTTTAGATGTTACATAAAATAAGAACTGATTCATTGATTTTGAGGTGTTGAATCAAAAGTCAACTCAGAGTAGAGGGGTCTAACATGTCTGGACATATATCATTGACAACATACAGGGTGAATACTACCACATTACCAGTTTATAGTGGGGGTTTTGATTCAAATTAGTGACTGTTCTGTTCACCATAAATAACCATTTTCAGTGAGTCGGATTTATTAATTGATTATCTCTCTGTAGGTTAAAAGATCATTTCATTTAAACCTCTTGACTCCATTTAAGACATCCCCGCCACCTTTCGACATTGCCATGCATATTTAACGAGTTTGTGATTGGTTTTCTGTTGCTAAACAACTTGCTTTAACATTCCGTTTTACTACGATAAAATCGCCAACAAGGTATATGTTAAAAACAGACAAAGTCTTATGTATGCGGAACGTGTGACACGGATCGTTCAGTTCTCGGTCCTGTTTAACACGACAGACACTGTCGACCGTAACCCCTTCCGCCTCTAACCGGAAGTGCAACACACGTGTAAACAGTGGATAGAGTCACGTTGTACGGCTGTGATATGAAAACATGAATTAACATATTGAGTTCTGAGATCATATGTGCATCGGATTTAAATAAACTGTAACCACAAAAGGTGAGCCTCTATTTTAATGCTTAAACTACACAGCGGCTGCATGGCTATTTAAAGACAAAGGCGCATTTAATCTTGAATCATTCGAACGCAAAATGCCTGAAATTAAATTCTGTTAAATAACAAGAAAGCCCGTCTCGTATTTTGTACGTTGTTCATGCATCTTTACTTAAATTGATAGATGTTTAAAGCTTCCCAGTGAGTGTGACTCTAGATAAACATGATACAACGCGTGGTTTATTCTGTTTTTAAAGGCAGTTAGTTTAATATTTACAACCGTTGTGATTTTGGAATGCTTAGGATTAATGTCATACTGATGTTGGTTGTTTAATGGGTATTGTTTGTCATAATGACTTGTCAGACTTTGATGCAAAATAATATACAACGTAAAAACCGTAGCTGTCACCCTTTAACTCTTGCCTGGGTTCCTACTAAAGTTAAGCAGGGTTGAGTTTGATCAATACCTGAGTGGGAGATACCTACATCATTCTGTGAGGTCAAAGATCGTTGTTGATAATCTGTTTTATTCTCTGGACTCAGAAAAGCAAAGATGGAGAAGAAAGAACAGAAACGGCACCAGCACAAG
The DNA here is from genome assembly GCF_001515645.1 of Sinocyclocheilus grahami. NCBI lineage: Eukaryota > Metazoa > Chordata > Actinopteri > Cypriniformes > Cyprinidae > Sinocyclocheilus > Sinocyclocheilus grahami. The sequence goes on from NW_015506068.1 coordinate 351,288, forward strand.
CACAGTGGACCCAAAGCACAGAAGAAGAACAGAAAGAAGGAGCAGGTCACTGAACCAGAGCAGGATGAGCGCAAGAGGAACCCACGAGCGTTTAGCGTCCAGTCAGCTGTGCGCATGGCAAAAACCTTCCATAGGTCAGTGCTCAGACAGCTTCATTTAACATTACCCATCCTCCACTTTTTCTCTTACATCAATTTATCCTATTTATGAGCAAAACAGTTTTCAGATTATTCCTATGGTCTGCTCCTGTGTGTATCTCTGCTGTCACGTACTTTGTGCTTTTGCATTGCACTTTTATAAGGAAAATTTGATGTTGTTTCATTGCTTTTTAATGTCTTTTTAACATTGTTTTGTAGGGCTCAGGATATTAAAACGAAGAAACATCACATTCCTCTGGTAGATCGGACCCCTCTGGAGCCCCCACCTGTTGTTGTAGTGGTGATGGGACCTCCAAAAGTGGGCAAAAGCACCCTCATTCGATGCCTGATCAAAAACTATACGCGACAGAAACTTTCTGACATCTGTGGACCTGTGACTATAGTCTCTGGTCAGTTTTGTAATACTTAATGCAAGACATATGACTAATAGTTTTCATTTACACCTGTTATTAACATCCGTCTTGGGTGTCACATGTCAAAAATCAAATGTCACATTTGTGGTGTCTTTTTTTATTGTTGTTTCTAACGTTTTAAGGAAAGAAACGCCGCCTGACCTTTATTGAGTGCAACAATGACATCAACAGCATGATTGATTTGGCAAAGGTTGCTGACTTGGTGAGTGCAGGCCTGCATCATCTGCAACTGTCCAAGATTAAAGTCATGCAGCAATCCATGTGTTATTACAATTTAAAAATGATTGGTTTCAATTTTAATGTATACAGTGGGTAAAGAAAATAATCACCACCCTTTAAAATAATCACGTTTTGTTGCACAGTTTTTGTTTTATCCAGCTGTATTTAATCAGTGCAACTTATAACATCCAAGTGAAAGATATAACACCAACATATCATAAAAGTCTTTTAATAAACCATAATCACTGAGTTGGAAAAAGGATCACCCCCTTGTGTCAGTATTTTGTTGAACAACCTTTTGCTTTAATTACAGCCTTTAGTCTGTTGGGATGTCTCTACTAACTTTGCACATGTAGGCTTAGCATTATTTGTCTACTCTTCTTTGCAGAACTGCTCAAGTTCAGTTCGATTTAATGGTGATCGTTTGTGGACTGCAGTCTTCAAGTCATTCCACAGATTTTCAATGGGGTTTAAGTCTGGGTTCTGCCTAGGTCATGCAAGGACATTCAACTTTTTCTCCTTTAACCACTGTGTGGTCAGTTTTGCTGTGTGCTTTGGGTCATTGTCATGTTGGAAGGTATACCTTCCTATTGTCAACTTTCTGGCAGAGGGCAGCAGATTTTATTCAAGAATTTGAGGGTATTTTGCCCCATCCATTTTTCCTTTTATCCTGACAAGTGCTCCAGTCCCTGCTGCAGAGAAACACCCCCATAACAGGATATCACAACCTCCATGCTTTACTGTAGGAATGCTGTTATTTGGATGATGAGCTGTATTGAGTTTCTGCCAGACATATCGTTTGGTGTTGAGGCTAAAGAATTTAATTTTAGTCTCATCTGCCTCAGAATCTTCAAGGTGTGTTTTAGCAAAGCTCAGTCGTGACTGCGTGTGGCCTTTCTTGAGGAGTGGCTTTTTTCTTGCAACCCTCCTGTACAAACCACATTTGTGGAGAATTTGTGATATTGTTGTCACATGCACACAATGACCACTCTTTGTCATAAATTCCTGCAACTGCTTCAGAGTTGCTGTAGGCCTCTTGGTAGCCTCTCTGACCAGTTTCCTCCTGGCTCTTTCATCCAGTTTGGTGCGACGCTGTGATCCAGGGAGTGTCTGTGTTGTACCAAATACCATCCACTTAATAATAATAATAATAATAGACTTCACCGTGCTTCTAAGCATTGATAAAGCCTTTGAAATTTTTTTTTGTATGCATCTCCTGACTAGTGCCTATACACAACTTTATCCCGGAGGTCTTTTGACAGTGCCTTGCCACGCATAGTTGATTGTTTGCTTCAGTTGCACTACCAAGGACTGAAATGCTCCAGGAAAGCTATTTTCATGCTGAGCTAATCAAAATAACCACAGCTAATCACAGTTGAAAGTCAAATGACTTTGCGTGCCATTGAGAAGGTGATTAGCTAAACCTGATTGAGTTTACAAGTCATTTTTAGGAGGGGAGTGATCCTTTTTCCAGCTCAGTGATTCAGTTTTTTTTATTGTTTTATTTTTTTCCCTGACATGTTGGTGTTATATCTTCCACTTGGATGTTATAAGTTGCACTGAGTAAATACAGCTGGATAAAACAAAACCTGTGTCCTTCTTCATTTCAGGCTGAAAAGCAACAAAATGTGATTATTTTAAGGGGGGGTTTATACCCACTGTATATTTAGTATAGTATATACAATAACATGTATTCCTGTCATGGCAAACAGTGTTACTCCAGTCTTCAGTGTCACATGATTCTTCAGAAATCATTAAAATATGCTGATTGGTTCTCTAGTAACATTTACTATTATTATCAATGTTGAAACATTTGTGCTGTTTAATATTTTTGTGGGAACAGTGATACATTTTTTCAAGATTATTTTGGTGAATAGAAAGCTGTATTTTGGTGTAATAGACAGCATGTTTTGTAACATTATAAAAGTATTTACTGTAACGTCTGACCAAATGAATGCATCCTTGCTGATCAAAAATAGTAATTTCTTAAAAAAACAAAAAAAAAAACATACTGACCCCAAACCTTTGAACACTAGTGTACATGTAGAGGCAGTACTAATCTGGTAACTACAAACTAAAATTAAAGTTTTATTAGACTGTTATTACTTATATGTGTTAATGTTATGTTTTCCAGTAAGGCAGTATTGATATTTTGACTTTATTAGGTTCTGATGCTGATAGATGCAAGTTTTGGCTTTGAAATGGAGACCTTTGAGTTCCTGAACATTTGCCAAGTTCATGGCTTCCCTCGGGTCATGGGGGTCCTCACCCATCTGGACACTTTTAAGAACAACAAGACACTCAGCAAAACAAAGAAACGCCTCAAACACCGCTTCTGGACTGAAGTTTACCAGGTATGTCAACAGCCTGATATATAACTGACATACAGTGGGTACGGAAAGTATTCAGACCCCCTTACATTTTTCACTCGGAATGTCTAGTGTCTGAACAAAAAAGTATTGCAGGGTGCCAAGCTCTTTTACCTGTCTGGAATGGTGTATGGAGAGTACCAGACACAGGAAGTTAAAAATCTTGGGCGGTTCATCTCAGTCATGAAGTTCAGACCTCTTGTTTGGCGGACTTCTCACCCTTATGTGGTGGCTGACCGGTGAGTGTACTTAAGTCTTTCTATTATTCATGATCTTTCTAAGTTTGTTGCCTTTTATAACTGGCAATTATTTGATTTTTTTTTTCCTGGACAGTATGGAAGATCTTACTGATCCTGAGGCTATTAGGTTAAATCCCAAATGTGACCGAACCGTCTCGCTGTACGGCTACCTTCGTGGGACATTCTTGAAGAATAAATGCCAGGTCCACATTCCTGGTAAGATATAATTTATGTTTGCAAAATTCTTCATAGATTTTTTTTTTTGTGTAATTGTAAACAGGTTTTGCTTCAGGAACCAGATTTTACATTGTACATGTGGCAACCCATTATTTTCTGTTTTACAAAACTGAATTTGGTCAATTTTAATTATTCTTGTCAGCTAATAATTTGCTGCACAATACACACTGTGGTAAGCGCAAAACATTTGCTGCAAGAGAACCTGAATTTAATGTAATCTGTGTTGGTTTTTTTATTTTACGTTTTGTTCATGATTTTTAAGGATGAGGGCAAGACACACAACATGTCCATGTTGGCATCTGGTATTGACAGATGAATTTGCACCAAAAATCAGTTGATTGAACACTCAGCCTTTCATGTCAGCAACAACATATTGACTATGGAAACCTTTTTTTTTGTTACAATAGATTTCTATTTCAAATACTGTTATTTTAAACATTCTATTACTTAAAAAATCCTGAAAAAAAATCACAATTTCCACAAAAGTATTAGGCAGCACAACTGTTTTTAATATTGATAATAAGAAATGTCTCTTGAGCACCAAATCAGCATTTTAGAATGATTTCTGAAGGGTCATGTGACACTGAAGCCTGTAGTAATGGCTGCTAAAAAGTCAGCTATTCCATCACAGGAATAAATAACCTATTAATATACATTAAAATAGAAAACTGTTTAAATTGTAATACTATTTTACAATAGTACTGTTTTTACTGTATTTTTGATATACTGTTGTAATATAGTTCAATAGGGAGGAAGGAAGAAGACAGGGTCGGCGGACTGGGACGCGAGTGTTCAGCTATTCCATCACAGGAATAAATAACCTATTAATATACATTAAAATAGAAAACTGTTTAAATTGTAATACTATTTTACAATAGTACTGTTTTTACTGTATTTTTGATATACTGTTGTAATATAGTTCAATAGGGAGGAAGGAAGAAGACAGGGTCGGCGGACTGGGACGCGAGTGTTTATTCAAGTCTCTCAGTAAATACAACAGAACAAGGCGCTCACTGCGCATTCAAACTCTGTCAATAACTCAGAATATAGCTCTATATATGCTTTGCTCTAGTTGCCCGGTTTCCCAGGTGGCTCGCGTTCCCAGTCAGTCTCTCTCTGCTCGTCTCCTGCCTCTCTCTCCCGGTGCAGACCTCTCTGAACCACGCCCCCCTCGCCATATACCCCCACCGCCCAACTTAGGCCGGGGAGCCCTCCGGCCTGCAGCACCCCCCCCTCCATTTCTGGAGAGGAAGTCAGCTACCGCCATCTGTACCCCCGGCCTGTGGATCACCTTGAATTTGAAGGGTTGTAATGCTAGATACCAACGGGTGATCCGCACGTTGGTATCCTTCATGCAGTGGAGCCACTGCAAGGGTGCGTGGTCCGAACAGAGGGTGAACTCCCGTCCCAGGAGATAATAGCGGAGGGTGAGGATGGCCCATCTGATCGCCAGACATTCCTTCTCAATGGTGCTGTACATCGTCTCCCTCTTTGAGAGCTTCCGACTGATGTACAGCAC